>NW_022436972.1:12203334-12473515 GCF_009761245.1 Sapajus apella | reverse complement strand
TATCTTATCTGTCATCACCCTTCTTGTGATGATGTGAGGTGATACACGCCTATATGATGAGATGCAGTGAGATGAATGAAGTAGGCATCGTGATGCAGTGTTAGTTACTATTGACTTCTGACCTATAGTAACCTGCTTTTGGTGATTGCGGATCATCCAGCCATGATGTTGATGGTTAGATGTCAGGAGCAGATCAGGAGCATAGCATATAAAGTGAGAATACACTGCACAAAGGGAAGATGCACATTCTGGCTGGCCTGGAGCAGAATGGCTCAAGATTTCATACACTTCTTGGAATGGCACTCTATTTAAAATGTGTGAATTGCTTATTTCTGGAATTTTCCATTTAATATTTTTGGACTGTGGTTGACTGTAACTAAAACCACACAAATCAAAACTGCTGATTTAATATTGTGAAATATATGTTTGCTCTTCAACCCTGTATCCTGGCATACAACTCAGAAAATTCTTAGAATCTCCAAAGTAATGTCTTTTGTATGCTAATTATTGAATGATGGCATGGTTTGGTGTGACCAGACTCAGCTTCATCACTCCAACTCAGGGAGACTCTACCTCCGTTTGTTAATTTCCATGCCATGGCCTTTGTTGAGGCAGAGAGCTGGAGAATTCATAAGGCTTACTTTATATTTTTTCCCTGTCTTCTCGGGATTATTGTCTTCTTTGCCTGAAGTCCAGTCTTGAAAATGATTTTAAAGTATTTTTTTGTCTGCTTTGTTTTTCGTTATTTTAGCTAAGAAGGAAAATCAGTACCTGTTGCTCCATCTTGTCTAGAAGCAAATTGTAATAGATCTTCAGCACATGCCATAGACTGGCTAGAAAGTTTTTTTTTTTCCTTTTGCTTAACTGCTTTCATCTTATTCTTCATTTCTTAGTGTAGCCATCTCTTCCTCAGGGAAATCTTCCCTGGGCCCAGTATTGATTAAATTCTCTTATGTCATCACAGAATTCTGTTATCTTTTTCTGTCTTTGTTCTTCACTACACGATAAGCTAGCCAAGAACCAGAGGTTTTGTCTGTTTTATCTGCAGAGTTTAGTATAGTGTCTTTTACACTGTAGGCACTCAATAAATATTTGTTCAGTGTGTGAATGAGTGAATGTTAAAATATGCAGTTCTCCATCTTTAAAAAACACTTACGAATTTTATTTCTACCTATTTTCTCCCTGATACAGGTTCTGCTAGCCTGGATGCAGTTCACCATGTGAAAGATCAGTAGAACTTAAAAAATCATCACAGTGAATAACTTACAATAGAAATTGAAAAAAATGAGAAATGAGTCTAGTGTACTACAAAAGGAATGATCTGAAACAAAATAAATTAAATCATAGTTAGAGAGCCAACAAGGTGAATGGGAACAAAAACTCAGCGGTCTGAGGCCCACCTTGGCCTCCCAAAGTGCTGGGATTACAGGCGTGAGCCACTGCGCCTTGCCAGTGTAAACCCAATTGTTTAACATAGCCAAAGCTTTTTAGTTTTTTATTTTACGATTTGGGGTTTGTTGTAATTCAGGGAAGGGCTTATCCAATTTTGAGATTCCTAAAACTTCTCTAGTGGTTTCTTTTTTACTTTTATGGATTCTTTGTCTTCAAATACATTTTTGAACTTTTGGTAGTTGATGGTCTATAAGATTTGAGGTTTTGACCCAATTTTTTCTCCAGTTGGATAACCAATTATGGAAACCCTTTCATTGTATAAATGTACAGGTATTTTTTTTTAATTTTAGAGGAAATTGTGATAATGCTATTTTATTGAGTGCAAGCTAAGTTTCCTTTGCTTTACTTAGATTTCGCATAAGCATGAAGATATGTTGCATGAAAATTGTGTGTTGAAGACAGAAATTGCTTCTCTAAGAGTGGAAATAAACACAATAAAAAACCAGGAAATATTAACAAAAGCAACATCTGAGTATAATAGAGAGCTGAATGTTTTGACAGGTGTGAGTATATTGCCCAGTTCTGAACTGGAGAAAGAAAGAGAAAACAAGGAAAAGACTGGAAACAGAGGTTGAATCTTATCATTCTACACTGGCTGCTGCCATATGTGATCTTGATCAAGGCAAGAGATGAAGAAAAGACCTAGAATTTGCTCTACAGAGGGCAAGAGATGCTTGTTTACAAGAAAAAATAACTTTTGACATGTCTAACCTAAAAAGTAACAATGAAATTCTTTCTCCACAACTTTCTGAAGCTCAAAGTAAATTCAATAACCTAACAATTGAGTTCTATAACACGAGAGATGCTCTCAGAGAAATTACTTTGGTTTCCAAATATCTACAAAGAGATCTACACCAAACACAGTGTCAGATGAGGGACATTGAACAAATGTATGAAAATTACCAAGATAAATACAGTAAATACACTGTAAAGCAGGAAGCCCTGGAGGGGAGATTATCCCAGCTACAAAATGAAAATATGTTGCTTTGACAGCAGCTTCATGAGACTCATAAGGATGCAGATGAGAAAGAAATGTTAATTCATACTCAAAACCAATTTCCTGAGTGAAAAGAAATGTTGTTTGCTAGAAGATTAATATAAGGAGTTATTAAATGAATGTGATCATTTAAAAGAAAGACTATATCAATATGAAGAAGAGAAAGCAGAAAGAGAAGTAAGTATTAAGAAAGATAAATATTTCTCAAACTTCCTGAAGGAAAATTTAAGGTCATATTTGCTGGTGGCTAAATGTTTAATCTAGTTGAATGCAAAAATAGATGATTAATTTATTTGCTCTATCAGCGTAGAAATGCCTTATTTTTTAGCAAATAATAGTTAAAGCTGAGAGGGTCTTTACTTTGAGTAATGATGTCACTTATATAATTTTAAGAGTTTGTAACAAATTATTAATACATATATTATTAATAATGTAGTCTTACGCTGCTGAAATAATTTTAATGCCTTTATGTTGCCACATTTTAAGACTATAATGTAGTAGATAAATGGAAATGCTCGTAGCTGAAATGAGTATTTCGAAATTATGGTTTGATTGAGTTACTTTGACAGTTAATTCTAGATTTCCCAGATGAACTGAAGTGTATTGCTGTATCTTATAATACTTTTTCTTCAGTAGCTGTTCATACATTTTAGTTGCTATAATTTTATTTTTATTCATGTCAATTTGACTTAAATCTGAAAATATTTCAATCTCAAATTACATGTTGTTATGACCACTCAACTTTTAAAAGACATCTACTTTTTATTAAATAGCAATTTGGGACAAATGTGGCGAATTTTAGCAAAACTGTATTTGATTTATTTTCCCCACTGGTATATATAATTTAATAATATTACAAATAATTTGATTATAATTTTTATTTCACAGCTCAATGATAATCATTTGAATACAATTTTGTGCAGCAATGATAAGCGTAGTTATCTGTGATCTTTTATTTTGGCAGTGGACCCCCCTTTGTCAGACTAATGAGGGGTGGTGGGATTCGCATGTAGCAGAAATGCTGTAAGCAGGGGAGAGAGTCATGGCAGCTGAGGTCAGGGAGGTTACCTAAAGGGCCTCAAAGGCCATTAGGATTTTTCTTTTCATTCTGGAGACAGGAATCTATTGGAAAGATTTGGGCAGGCAATTGAATAAGTGAGGACCCCTGAGGTTGATTTGATCTTCTAATAAAAAAAAGAAAAGAGGAAAACGTTCCACAGTGTGGAAGTTACTACCGCCAGTCTTACCCACATACCCATTTCTTTTTTTGAGACTTCAGTAGGTTGTTAAGCATTGCAGAATTATCAGGGGATGAATGGATGGTGGGCCAACACTGTTGTCTAGTAACGGAATATCTATTTGGCAGGAAGATAACACCTGTGTCCTTAACTGGATTCAGTAATAAACAGGTATGTGTGCACACAAGGAAAAAAAAGGTGAATTGTGTAGGTGGTGATATTTTTATTTCTTTTTTTTTTTTTGAGATGGAGTTTCGCTCTCACACATTTAAAATGGGCATTGTGTTTCTACCACCCGAGTAGAAAATGGAAAGTTTCCCAGTACATTTGAAGACCCCAGCTAGCATGGCTTTTTTTTTTTTTTTTTTAGCTAATTGTAATCAGGCAAAATGTGTGATTTCAGTTAGTAAACCAAATATTTCTAGTTGTTTTCCAGTGATTACACTTCCAATAATGTTTCCTTGCTTCTCAGTCTTTCTTATTCTCAACCTTGTGGGAAAATTCTGAAGAGGCACATTTGCCTAGTTACAAGAATTTGTACATGCACATGTATGTTTATTGTGGCACTACTCACAAGAGCAAAGACTTGGAACCAACCCAAATGCCCATCAATGATAGCTGGATAAAGAAAATGTGGCACATATACACCATGGAATACTATGTAGCCATTAAAAAGGATAAGTTCAGGTCCTTTTCAGGGGCATGGATAAAGCTGGAAACCATCATTCTCAGCAAACTGACACAAGAACAGAAAACTCAACACTGCATGTTCTCACTCATAAGTGGGTATTGAACAATGAGAACACATGGACATAGGGAGGGAAACATCACACAGGGGGGCCTGTCGGAGGGGTGGGGGCCTCGGGGACAGATAGCAGGGGAGTGGGGAGATAGGGAGGGACAGCATTAGGAGAAATACCTAATGTAGATGATGGGGTGATGGATGCAGCAAACCACCATGGCATGTGTATACCTATGTAACAAACTGGCACTTTCTGCACATGTACCCCAGAACTTAAAGTATAATAATAATAACAGCAAAACCTCTGAGTGAGTCACTTAAACTCTCCATGCCTTAGTTTCCTCATCTGTAAAATAAAGATAATAATAGAACCTGTTTCAGAGGACTTTTATAATAATTAAGTGAAAAAAACCCAGAGTTTATAAATGAAGGGAACTTTAGTAAAACTTCCTTCTCAATAGCTCTTATGTCTTTCTTCTAGTTATCTACTGTTTCTCGTTAGCATTGTTTGTCATTAATAAATTGATCCCAATGTTGATTGGGTCCTACTTTAAACGAGACTAATACCTGCTGTATAATTTATGTTTCTTATTGTCTCTTTTTAAAATCAACTTTTTTGTTTATTGTATCTTAACAATTACACAGAGTGTAATGGCTGAAAACAACATTTATTTTGTTCAGGAATCTGTGGTTTGGGAAAAGCTTGGCCAAGACAGCTTGTCTCTGTTCCTTTCAGTTTCCTTGGGGACAGCTCAAAGGCAGAGGGACGGGAATCATCTGAAGGTTTGCTCACCTACTTGTCTGGTTGTTGATGCTGACTACTGCCTAGAACTTTATTTGGGGCCGGCAGCCTGAACACCTACACTGGAACTCCTGAGCTCTCTTAGCAATTTACTTCTAATGAATAGAATGTGGTAAAAGTTATATTAATACTATGTGACTTTGAATATTAGGTTAGAAAATACTCTCCATCCTAAATTGCTTGCCCTTGGAACCCAAAACCCCTGTTGTGTGGAAGCTCAGGCCACGTCGTATTCACTAGAAGTAAGACATTCAGGTTGGCTCATATTCTATTTTTTTATGGGGTAAGTATTTTTTTCTTTTGCTTTTAGTTGATACATATATACATATTATGGAATACACAGAGTGAGTGATATCTTGATACATGTATACAATGCGTAATGATCAAACCAGTCTAATTAGCATATTTACTGCCCGAAATACTTAACATTTCTTTGTGTTGTAAATGTTCAAAATCCCCTCTTCTAGCTTTTTGAAAATATGCAATAAATCATAGTTAACCATATTTACCCTGCAATGCCTGAGAACACCAAAACTCATTTCTCCTACCTCAGTTATAATTTTGTAACCACTAACCAGCCTCTCCTCTCCTCCCCACTATCTTTCCCAGCCTTTAATACCTACAATTCAACTCTACTTTCATGAGCTAATTTGTTTAAAGCTCCCAGATACGAGTGAGAACACACAGTATTTACCTTTCTGTGCCTGCACGTAACATAATGTCCCCCAGACTTGCCCATGTTGCTGCAAATGACAGGATTTTATTTCCTTTTATGGCTGAATAGTATTTCATTTTGTATATACAACAATTTCTTGATCCATTTGTCTTTTGATGAACATTTAGGTTGATTCCATCTCTTAGTTGTTGTAAATAGTGCTACAACACACGTGGGGATGCAGGTATTCCTTTGATGTATTGATTTCTTTCTATCAGTTAAATGTCTAATAGTGGGATTGCTGGGTCATATGGCAGTTCATTTGAAGTGTGTTGTTGTTGTTGCTGTTTTAGTTTTTGAGAAAACTCTACATTGTTTTCTATATGGATGTTTAAATTTATATACCCACCAACAATGTTTGAGTTTCCTGTTCTCTGCATTTCCACAGCGTTTGCTGCTGTTTGTCTTTTTGATAGTAGTCATTTGAACTGAAGTGAGCTATTGTATTGTGGTTTTTATTTGCATTTCCCTGATGATTAGTGATGTGGAGCATTTTTAATATTTTTGGCCATTATACGTCTTCTTTTGAGAAATGTCTATTCAGATTTTTTTGCCCACATTTGAATCGGATTATTCAAGTTTTTGCTGTCAAGTTGTTTGAGCTCCCTGTATGTTCTGGATATTAGTCCGTGTCAGATGAATAGTTTGCAAATATTTTTTCCTATACTACAGGTTGTCTCTTCACTGTCGATTGTTTCTTTTGGTGTGCAGAAGCTTTTTAGTTTAATATAGTCCCTCTGTCTATTTTTTGTTTTTTACCTGTGCTTTTGAAGTCTTATAAAATATTTGCCTAGATCAATGTTCTGAAGAATTTCTATGTTTATATCAAGTCTGATAGCTTGGGGTTCTTACATTTAAATCTTTATTTAATTTTGAGTTGACTTTTGCATATGGTATTAGATAGGGGTCTAGTTTCATTCTCCTTCTTAAGAATATCCAGTTTTCTCAGCACTGTTTATTGAAGAGAGTATCGTTTCCTCTGTGTACATTCTTGGCATCTTTATTGAAAACCAGTTGGCTATAAATACGTGGATTCATTTCTGTGTCCTGTTTTCTGTGTCCTTAACTCCAAGAGTCATTCTCCTTGGAGTGCAGTTCAAATTAGCATGTAACATTTGCAGTTTAGAAAAAGGCTTATGGCACTGAATCCATAATTATAGGATCATTAATTAGAATCTTATTTTCAAAGTTTTATTCTCAGAGCCACTTATTAAGGCCTAAATAACTCAATATAAAGTCCCTAAAACTTCTTTAGAAATTATGGTGAGTGGTGATGGGGGTAATGAATAAGAGGCCTTCTCAAGAGGTGACTTAGAGTCATTTTAAAGAGGAAAGACAAAGAAATAATTATAGAAAAATACATGTCTAAGTTCAAGTGCAAATATTGTGTGGCAGAGTTGATGAGGGTAAAAAATATGCTCACGTGACTTCTGATGGCTTTAACTTTGTTCTTGATTTTCAGAGTAATTTAAGGGTCCACATTTGAAGAATCTACTACACAACAGATAACATTTTTAGTGGCTAAATTTATTTCAGAATTTATTATTTGTTTTGTGTTAGAATTATTCTAAGCCTATTTCCTTTGTTACCACTATATTTTACTTTATTCATGAAGATTGATGATTTTACAGCTGTGAAAGCTATGTCCTCAATGCGTCTAAATCTGGATATAAAGTTTTTCAACAGGAGTTACTATCTATGAAAACAATACCAAAAAAAAAAAAAAAAAGTGAAAAACTACAGAAGAAAAGAAAAACATGTTGAAACCAGAAATAATAGACCTCAAAAGTCATATGGACTAAGTATGGTAGAATGTGATCAAGTCAAACAACATAAACAAAAGATTGGAAAAAAGGCAGGACAGCATATAGGACAATCACAAAAAGTCAATCTATAAGTTAGTTTTTATAATCAGGTTAGTTATTCATCGGTGATGCACCTTCATTTCACTCTAAATTATATTTTCAACATATATGTTGTTTGTGTTTCCTCTACTAATCTATTTTATAAATTTCTAGAAGGAAGGTGGAATCTATTTATCCTTTTAAATGCTTCCATTTTCATCACTGCTATAACTAAATCAATCTTTCAGAATAATAATTTCCCCTATGGAAATATTTTATTATTAAGACAAGCAGGCATAAAACATGACTATCAGGAAAAGAAATAATTGTGATTTAGAAATTATGCCAGACTCTTGAATTGTTATGGAATTACATTACTCAATTTTTAAAAGTTAAATGGATTTCATTATTCTTTGGATTATTAGATTATGTGACTACTAACATAAGAATGATTTACTTTTAAAAATTCAGATTCAATTCTAAATTAAAAATTCAATTTAGTTGATATTGCTGATAAATATTTTAAATTTTAGCTCCTTTTTTACATCTTTGAAACTGCTCTGTATAATTGATTCAGAACAAAATAAAGCAAATATACAATAGTTATTTAGGTCATTATTTTTAAAATGTGGCTGTTTAATTTGCTTTAGACACAAGCAGCATCTAAGGAACAATTTAGAGCAGTTAAGACAGCATGATATTGCTTCAATAAATAAGATGGAACTCAAAATTACAGCTCTGGAAGCTGAGCTGTCCAAAATGAAAACTGCTCAAGAAGACTTTAGTGGTAGCGAGTTAGAAAAATAGAAGCAACTATATCTAGAAGAATTAAAAGAGAATCCTCGTCAAATGAACTCAACAAGTAAGTCAAAACATAGAATAATATAAATTAAGTTCATTAATTTGCCTCGAAAGCATAACTATTAGTGAGATAGGGTTAAGATATTAGCGAGAAGTGAAAGGTGACTAGATAATATAATTTTGGAAAATGATGTTAGTAAATGAACTTACCTTTACAATGTTAGTCCAGGACACTTTATACCTCTCTCCCATGTTTTCTTTTTTGTTATTTTGTAAGGCTTTTTTCCCCCTTAATGTTCTCATGTAGTTAACCTGATCTATCAGTTTTTAAGCTAAGTAATTTTGAAGTTTTATAATTTAGACAGTGATGTTGTTATAAAATTGCTTGTCAGTGTTTCTCTAAATAGTGATATTGAGTTTAATGATTATTTGGAAGACTGACTTAAACCAAAAGAATCAAGCTGTTTTTTTTTTCTTTTTTCTTTTTTTCCCCCAAGATGGCAGATTAGAAATTTTTAGCTTGTCTCAGTTACTTGGAAATAGCAAAATTGTGCATGAAGGTCAACTCCATGAGCTTTAATTCACTTAGGAAAAGGGGAATCCACTGGAATTGTGAAGGACACCCCAGATCTCAGGGAGAAGAATGCAAACAGCTCCCGTGATGGTATCCAGATGATAAAAGTGAGTACAGTGCCAGTACCTGAGAGAGGCAAAGCGCCTCCCTCTGTGACCCATCTTTCCACTGGTGATCTGAGCAACCCAGGCCAAGGGAGAACATTTTGTTTCTCCCAAACCCTGCAGCTAACTTGGAAAGAGGCTTGGAGATGCTGGGAGGCAAGCACAAGGAATCCTGCAGACATTTTTCCAGACCCAGGACAAAGAGCAGGGCACCATTTTTAATCCGGGCGTGTACAATGTCGGATATTCTTTGGGGGCTGTTCAGGCATTTTATTCTTGGGCCAGAGATTGACATGCTTGTTCTGGAGTAGGGTAGGGGTTTCCACACCAGGGCAATTGTGGAAAGCACCTCAGTAGTAGGCACTGGAATTGTGCTGTTCTCCATCACAGATCTCAGATAGGAAAACTGTTTGGTGATATCACCTGGGTTTGGGATGAAGAGGACTCTGCAGGTTTTTCCGTTCAATGAGACTTGCAGCCAGGGCCAGCTTGGTGACCTGGAACTGGTCTGCATGTGCCATTGCTGGGTGCCCCAAGCTGCTTCCCTGAGATGTGGTAAAGTGGGGCCCTCTTTGCTCTATCCCCAGGCTGAACTCTAGGTATTTGGAGCACCCATTTTCCTGGAGCAACAGCCTAAGCCACCCCATCCTTTCTGTGCAGAGATCCTAGTGCTGGGGGAGTCCTCTCTGCTTCAAGCCCAGGCACTCAGAGGACCCGCTCACCTGTTTCAGCAGCCTGAATTGTCACACCTGTCCTGTACAGAGACTGTGGTGGAGCATGTGTTTTGTGTGCTACCACAAAAACACACGTTACATAGCTCACAGACCTTATAAAGTAACCATGCATTAGAAACTGTAAAACAACCAGCTATCAACTTCATCATAGGATCAAAACCTCGGAAATCAGTGTCAACCTTTAATATCAACAGTCTAAATGCTCCCACTTAAAAGGTACAGAGTAGCACATTGGATTAAAAAATCAAGACCCATCTGTTTGTTGTCTGCAAGAGACTTATTTCACACATAATGACACCCATAGGCTTGAAGTAAAGGGTTGGTGAAAGAGCAATTATGCAAACAGAGCACCAAAAAGAGCAGGGGTTGTGATTCTCAGATAAAACAGACTAAACCAACAACAGTAGGAAAAGTCAAAGAAGGACATTACATAATGATAAAGGGTTTAATTCAACAAGAAGACTTAACTGTTCTGAATATATGTGCACCCAACACTGGAGCACCCACATTCATCAAATGAGAACTGCTAGACCTACAAAAAGACATGTACAGCCACACAATAAATAGTGGAGGACTTCAACACCCTCTGAAAGACAGTGTTGGATCATGAAGGCAGGAAACTAACAAGGAAATTCTGGACCAAAATTGGATACCTGATCAACTGAACTTAATAGACATCTACAGAATACTCAATTCATTGACCCCAGAATACATATATTTTTGTTTCTGCACATAGAACATTCTCTAAGATCAACTAGATGTTTAGCCATAATGCAAGTCTCAAGAAAGTAGAAAAAAATATCCCTACTAAGCCAACCATACTCTTAGATCACAATGGAATAAAAATAGAAATTAGTACCAAGATGATCTCTCAAAACTACACAATTATATGAAAATAAAAAAAAACTTGCTCCTGAATGGCTTTTTGGTGAACAATAAAATTAATCACAAATAAAAAATTATGTGAAATAAACTATAACAAAGACACAACATACCAAAATCACTGGGATGCAGCAAAAGCAGTATTAAGAGAAAGTTTGTAGCACTAAATATTGACATCAAAAAGTTGGAAGATCTCAAATTGACAATATAACATCATGCCTAGAGGAACTAGAAAATATGAACAAACGAACCCCAAAGCTAACAGAAGAAAAGAAATAAAATTAGAGCAGAACTGAATGCAAATGGAGACCCAAAAATCTACACAAATAATTAATGAAAGTAACAGTCAAGTCTTTGGAAGGATACAAAATCAATAGACAACCAGCTAGATGAACAAAGATAAAAGAAGATCCAAATCTGCACAATCAGAAATGACAAAGATGACATTACAATCAGTCCCACAGAAACACAAAAGATCCTCAGAAGCTATTATGAACACCTCTATGCACACAAACGAAAATATCTAGAGGAAATGGGTAAATTCCTGGGAATCTACAACCTCCCAAGATTGAATCAGGAAGAAACTGAAACCCTGAACAGACCAATATTGAGTTCCGAAATTGAATAATAATAAAAAAAAAATTTAAAAGCCCCAACCAAAAAGCCTCACACCTGATGGATTCACAGCTGAATTCTACCAGATGTATAAAGAAGAGCTGGTGCCAATTCTGCTGAACCTAACCCAAAAAAGTCATGTAGGTAGGACTCCTCCCTAACTCATTCTGCAATGACAGTATCATCATGATACCAAAACCTTGCAAAGACATAATGATAAAAGAAAACGACAGGTCAATATCCCTGATGAACATAGATGCAAACATCCTCAACCAAATACTCCTGAATCCAGCAGCACATCAAAAAGTTAATTCACCATGATTAAGTAGGCTTTATTCCTGAGATGCAGGGTTGATTCAACAAATGCAAATCAATAAATGTGATTCACCATATAAACAGAATTAAAACCATAAACCATATGATTATCTTCATAGATGTGGACAAAGCTTTTGATAAAATCCAGCGTCCCTTCTTGATAAAAACCTTCAACAATCTAGACATCAAAGGAGCAAACCTCAAATTAATAAGAGCAATCTATGACAAATTTATACCCAACATCGTGCTGAATGGGAAACAGCTGGAAGCATTCCCCCTGAGAGTAATACAAGGATGCCCTCTCTTACCACTCCTATTCGACATAGTACTGTAAGTCCTAGTTGGAGCAGTCAGGCAAGAGAAATAAGTAAAAGGCATCCAAATAGGAAGAGGAAGTCACACTCTCCCTCTTCACTGATGATAATGATTCTGTACCTAAAGAACCCTGAAGACTCTGCCAAAAGGCTGTCAGAACTGATAAATAATTTCAATTTCAGCAGAGTGTCAGGATACAAAATCAAAGTACAAAAATTAGTAACATTTATATATACCAGTAAAATTCAAGCTCAGATCCAAATCACAAATGCAATCTTATTTACAATAGCCATAAAAAATACTTAGGAATATATCTAACTAAGGAAGTGAATAATCTCTACGAAGAGAACTACAAAACACTGCTAAAAGAAATCAGAGATGACACAAATAAATGAAAAAACATTCCATACTCATGAATTGGAAGAATCACTATTGTTAAAATGGCCACACTGCCAAAGCAATGTACAGATTCAATGCTATTGCTATCAAACTACCAATGCCATTTTTTACAGAATTAGAAAAAAATGATTCTAATTCTCATATGGAGCCCAGAAACAGCCCAAATAGCAAAAGAAGTTCTAAGCAAGAAGAACAATGCTTAAGGCATCACTGACCTGACTTTATACTAAACTTTATATGATCAGGCTACAGTAACCAAAACAATATGGAACCGGCACAAGAATAGACATTCAGACCAATGGAACAGAATAGCGACCTCAGAAATAAATCTGCGCACCTATACCCATCTGATCTACAACAAATTAGGCAAAATAAATAATGGAGAAAGGACTTGCTATTCAGTAAATGGTGCTGGGATAACTGGCTAGCCATATGCAGAAGATTGAAACTGGACCCCTTCTATTTTTTATCATATACAAAAATTAACTCAAGATGGATTAATGGTTTAAATGCAAGACCTCAAACTATAAGAGTCTTAGAAGAAAACCTAGGAATTACCATTCTATATATTGGCCTTGGGAAACAATTTGAAGTCCTCAAAAGCACTTGCAACAGAAACAAAAATTGACAAGTGGAACCTAATTGGCACATTCTGGCTCTGGGTAAATTAACTTTCTTTGATTGTGATCTTTGGTATTATCACTAGAGGGCGCCATGAGATAAACTATACTGTATAGTTTCTTCATTACAGAAGGGCAACCATGTGAAATAGGGAATGATTAACATAGGGATGAGGGAATTATAATTCACAAACTAGTTAAAATTAACACCTTGCTCAGCCTGAAGGGGATGTGTGCAAGACAGAGGGCAGACCCCACCTCTGGTGCTGTGGTTACAATGCTAGGAGCTAATTGCCTTTGAAGCTGGCTTGAGCTCTTTTTGATCAACTCAGCGCTCTCATTCTTCCCTAGAAGTGTTGCTCTGAATGTTCTCAATTATTCCTCAACGGCAAATACTTAATTTTTCCCAGGTAATGAGTGAGTTGTACAAGGGTGGTGAAAGAAAATACTTGAAAATGTCTTTGAGGGCTAGTTTTAAAATCTCTAAATTTGTTACTTAAACACAATTATTTTTGGCCTTTTAAAATAGTTTGTTTATTAATTATAAATATTTAAGAAGTACAACATGACATATTGACATATTCATACATGGTTATTATAGTTAAGCAAATTCATCACCTCACATACTCTTTAAATACAAGTATTTCTAAATGGCATCCTCAAGAATCTTATAAGCAGAGCCATTCCCGAAGGCAGTAAGTGTTACTGGTTAAGACTTACGCAAGAGAAAAATGTAGGCAAGGTGACCGGGCAGGGAGAAACGATTGAGGGACTTATTCAGTGAAGACCTGCTCTGTGTCAGTCACTTTTCAGAGTGTTGAAATGCATCTACAAGAGTGCCTGTGAAACCGTCTTAAAATAGGCAATCTAATTCGGGATGGTGTTGCATTGAATAGAGATGTACGAGATGCATGGAGTAAGGGGGACCTGGGAGTCATCTGCGTGGCCTCTGGAGGAGCCGCTGAGTCATGGCCGTGGAAGTGTTAGAGGTGGGGCCTGAGAGTATGTGGGCATTCGTCTTGGAAGGTGCCCAGCCCACCATGACTGACTGGGGAAGGCGTGGCTCAAGTACCCAGGCATAGAAGGAAACGTTCGGAGCACTGAAAGCCATTGGAATGGCTAGAATTTAGGGCAACAAAACTAAGAGAGAGAAAATGGCCAAAATCCCAGTCAAGGTGGCATGTCCGTGACTCTTCTGAGGAAACCCAAATAAGGGAGAAAGGGGGCGGTAAGCAGAGGTCCCTGAAATCTCCTCCTTTCTCAGAATACCTAATGATGATTCAACCCTTTCATTGAACACCCATAAAATTAGAAACCCCAAATTCTGTTGTGTGTGACTCATTTTCACGGTCACACCTGTTCTTTTCTCCTGTGTCTACTTTCGCGTTGCAATAAAAGCTGCTTGAGCCTTTCACTTCATTCTGATTCATCCCTGAATTCTTTCTAGTGATGGTATCCAGCATCTGGACACCAGCTGGGGCTGGGGTCTCACAGGTATCTGGAGACCCTCCTGAGCCCTCTGGCGACATAATTCCCTGGCTTTGTTATATTTAATTTTTTTTTCTTTTTTTTTTAAAAACGGAGTTTTTGTTGCTCTTGTTGCCCTGGATGGAGTGAAATGGCCCAATCTTGGCCCACCACAACCTCTGCCTCCTGGGTTTAAGCTATTCTCCTGCCTCAGCCTCCTGAGTAGCTGGGATTACAGGCACAGGTCACCATACCTGGCTAATTTTGTAGTTTTAGTAGAGACGGGGTTTCTCCATGTTGGTCATGCTGGTCTTGAACTCCCAACCTCAGGTGATCCACCCATCTCGTCTTCCCTAAGTGCTGGGATTGCAGGCATGAGCTATCGCGGCCTATTTAAATTTTTTAAAACGAAAAAGTATAAACGAAGTTGCGGATGTGCTTTCTTTATCAATGTTGAACTTCAAGCTACCTCCACCATCTGAAACATAATCTCAGGCTGGAAATAAACAGGCCATAGAGAAAGCAGGAGCATTTTTATTTTAAATGTTTAAGTATTTTACTCCGTACAGAGCGGACAGAACTTTTGATTTAGTATGGTGCACAAAATAAAAATTAGTAGTTTATTAAGCTTTTGTATTTCCTCTGGCAGTATTCAGTTTCTGCTAGGCCATTATTCTACACACTTCAAAAGCCATTAATGGCAGCCTTTTCTAACCAAACAGGACAATGATTAATGTCACCAAGACATTTTTCTCTCCTTTTCCTTTCCATAATCTGTGCCAGATGCTGTATTAAGTCACACAATAAAAATTCTGGGGATAAACGTTCTGAATTTCTATTAAGAGAAATGTGAGGAAAATGTGTGATTTGATGAGAAAGTAAGAATAAAATAAAAGGGAATTTTTAAAAGTCGTTTAATTCATGTCCCCCTTGTGAATAAGGGTAAAACCACCGCAGCCAACCAACAGCCAGGACAAAACTGGAGTCATCAGCACTCAAGACCCTTTTGCAGAGTCTTCAGATGCCCCTCTCAGGGCCCCTCCCATGTTCTGAGTCTGTTTCTTTACCCTCTGTGCTTTTATATCTGAACTGGTGTCTCTTACCCAAAGGCAGTTGCCCTCAGCAACTGGCAAAGGGTTCAAGGGTCAGTGAAAGGCTAAGAGAAAATGCGTGCAGGAGGAGGCCACCCCAGGGGGCAACTATGCCCACCAAAATAGAGAAAAAAAGTCCTCTACTTACATTTGTTATACAAAAAATATTCTTTATCTGGAGAGTTAAGATTTCTTTAGTATAAAAACAAGCAATCTGATGAGAAAGGTGTTTCATTTTTATCTAGTAAAATTTCTGTACTATGAAAGTATTTGTGAATGGGGTATAAAGAAGTTAATACAGTCTATTACAGATAGGAAGCAAGTATAAGAAGAGCATTTGGGGAAAAGATAACAACATACGTTAATAGTCATGTAATAGAATTAATAATTAATTAATTAATAATCATTAGATAATTAATTAATAATTAATCAATAGTCATTAATAGAATGTAATTTTACATTCAAGTCATGTAAAAATGTACATTTTACATAGTGTTCATTAATAGTAATGTAAAATTCTTTCACTAAAGCCTTCTCCCTTTATCTGGTCTTGAGTTATCACTTTTATTGTAATGCTATTGTCATGGCACTAATTTTATAAGGCCTGTCCATAACGTTATGATCACAGAAAGATTATAGAAACTGTCTCTCAAAATATTGGGAAAGCTATTAGTCAAAAAATTTGTAAAGGCATTGTATATCATATTGTCATTATCACCAAAATGTATTATCTTTAGTAAAAAATTTCAGAACCTTTTCTGGGCATTTAATGAGAGAATACCTTTTGCACAAAAGATTTGAATAAGAACACTCTAGATGGGAACATTTGCAATATAGTTTGAAATATCCCTGTACAACTTCATAATTACATAGATAACTATAGATGTTTCAAAAATTGGTACTACTTTCTGAAAAGCATAAAAGTTACAATTCAAGAGCTATGTATTGTTTTTCTTGTTTCTAATTCTAGAAGGTCATGAAACAAAGAAACCAAGTTTATAAACTGGTTCTAATCTATATTCCTTTTTTAAAGTAAATTTTCTGAAATCTTTCATGGAAACAAAGATTTTTTATTCCTATGTAAAAAAATTGGTTGTAATGCAGATAGAATAATATTTTTACTTAATATTTTGCCAGTAGAATTTTCACATATTATGTGACAGTACCACTTTCTTCAGGTATATATTTAAGATTCTGTCCTGAAAAGTTAATAACATGGAATGTATTTAAAATTTTAATTTGCTAAAAGAGGAAAATGAAAAGCTTATTTTAAGGAGAAATCTAAAGTGAAAAAAACTGAACTCTTATAAAGGGTAGAGTTTTGCTAAGAATTAGAAAATAATGCATTTGTTGCAAAATATGACTTGAATTGTGTAACGTTTGTAACTAATAAAACATTATCTTTCTGAAAGATGTATATTCCATAGCCCAATATTAATTGTACTTTTTATCAGACTAATGTCAAGAGCATTATACATATATATTCTCTTTTATCTAAACTTAAAATAAGTAGGACTTTTATTTATGGAGTTAATTTTTCTATTTAGGCAATCCTCAAGTTAGGCTTTGTCTCTAGAAGTATGAAAGATCACATTTTATGAGTGATATATCATTTCCATGATAATTTCTCTTGTTTAAACATTATGAATATTTGGCTTAATTCGGATGCAGCAAGAGTTGATAGAAAATATAACTAGAGAAGTAGAAGGTATATTGCCAAAATTTATTAATTAAATTTAGATTAATTAGTTGATTCCTGAAATAAACTATAAATAGCAAGTAGCTTTCTTCTCCATTGTTTGGTTTATAGATACTACAGTAAGTATTTTTTCTTATACACATTTAATGAAAGATAGGAACACATAAATACTCATAATGAAGAGTATACTTACGCTTCATTAATTCATGTTCCATAGCTTTAAAAAAAACTCACGAAGTTGAAGTATCTCTTTTGTTCTGACTCTACACTGTCTTCATCTCTGCCCTCCCTATGGAACTGTCGGCTAGCACACTGAAAATTCACTCAAGAAATGAAGTCATCATGAGCTTCTCAAAGTCCTGGTAGTAATTTAAGGTCAAAAGACCAGGATCATCTAGTAATACTTAGCCAAGCAATTAGAGTTTAAAAATAGTTACTTGGCAGGTGATGTTTTAGATCTCCAATTATTTACTTTGTCATTGATTTACTTTTGAACTTAGAAAATGTTCCAAGTTGCTTGGCATGCAATGAAAACACGTACATCAATTTGGTTCTTGTCAAGTTATTTAGCCTTGTCTCTTGCTACATACCCTGCTCTACCCCTTTGCTCTAGCATCCAGCTAAACCAGACTACATAGAATTCCACGGTGCTCTTTCTCATCTCTTTGCACTTTCTTCTTTCCTCTATGTGCCATACCTTTTCCTTGTCCTTTAGGTATCAACGTACACATTGCCTCCACCGAAAAACCTGCAATATTGACACAAAACTGGGATAGGTTTTCCTTCTGTGTGTTCCAACAGTGTCCTGTTATATGCTTGTCATGGTATCTTATGATTCTGTAAAGAAATTGCCTGTTTGTTTTTTCAGGTTGCAGCATAGGAGTTTTGAGGAGTGAACTGATCATTTTTGTCTTGTAATTCTAGTGCTTATTGTCACATGGTTGCTGAATGCAGGAATGAAGAGGGAGAAAACCAGAAGCTCTGATACTTAACCACCATTAATTAATTAATTCAATGCACAACTATGGGCAGATTATATTTAATATTAAATAGTAATTTTGTACTGTGTTCATACATACATATTTTTCTTTCTTATTAACATAAAGTTTTCAACTCTTTTTTACTGACTTGCACTTAGTTAACTATGAAATATTTTAGGTAAAGAGCATCATTCTTCCATTTTCTTTCCAGGTGCTGCTGAATTTGAATCTGAGTCCTCTATATGGAATCTGTCCTCTTCTGTGGGATCTACTGATGAGTTACATCTAAATAAAGATCTAGTGTGAAAATCATCATGAGAAAATGTGCTGATTTTAAGAAAAATTCTACAATCCATTCAGATCCATGGATTGCATTTAGCTCTTGTGTCTCTTAGACTTTATCTGGAGAAGTTCCTCAGGTTTCCCTTGACCTTATGACCTTGAATCTTTCAAAGAGTAAACTCCAGTAATGTAGAATGTTTGTCAACCGGGTTTTTTCTGATGTTTCATTGTGATTAGGTTTAGATCAAATTTTTTTAAAGATTCAACTTTTACTTCCAGGGAGTACATGTGCAGCTTTGTTACATGTGTGTATTGTGTCATGCTGAGGTCTGGGGTACAAAGAGATTTACATTTTTGGCCAAGTGTGTCCTGTACAGAAGTGACCCTGTAATTGTCTCATGGCATTGTTATCATGTGACCTACAATGTGAACGTACTTAATGCCACTGAATTGTACATCTATCGCCAAAATAAAAGTCTGTACTGAAATATACACTCTACAGCACTATAAATAAACCACAAGATAATTTTAAAATAACTTAAAGTCACCCACAGATGGTAATAAAAATGAAACGGAAGGAAAAATACTGGAAAGGAAAAACAGGAAACAAAATGAGACAAAAATAGCAGAGTTAAGTCCTAACATCAAGACAATGATTTACAAGTGAATTTTAAAACAGTCTAATGATATGAAACTCAATGAATGGAAAATTGCTTCCAAAATAATGATTCAGGTACTTTAAAAGTTAAAGAATGGAAAAAAGATATATCATAGAAACATTAGTAAATAGAAACCAAGAGTAGCTATACTAATGTCAGACAAAGATATCTGACCAATGAAAGTTGTAGACAGAGAAGAACAATATGTAGTGATGAAAAGATTATTTCACTAACATGTATAGTTATCACAATCCTGTATGCGCTAAACAGCAGAGCTACCATAAATGTAAAGGAAAAAATAATTAAATTGAGAAAAAAATAGTCAAAGCCACAAACTGGAGACTTCAACACTCCCTCTCAACAGCTGAAAGAATGAAGAGACAGAAAATCAGCAAGGATATAAAGAACTCAACAACCCCATCAACCAACAGTATTTAATCAATATATATAGAACATTCCAACTTATAACAGCTGAATACACAAAAATAGAATAAGATAGACAACATCTGGGGCCATACAGAAAACCTCCCAAAGATTTAAAAAAATAAAATCATACAGAGTATATTCTCTACCACTATAGAATCAAAGTAGAAAATAATAGAAAAATGAGATAAGAATTTCTAAACACGTAGTGTGGATATCACCTTCTATTGCAAGAGGGAACTTTTGGATGTGATTAGTTTAGTGATCTTCAGATGAAGGCGTTTTCTTCTGGATTATACAGTTGGACCATAAGTGTGATCATAGATGTCCTTATAAAAGGAGAGAGAGGTAGAGCTAACCACGGAAAAGAAAAGAGCAATATGAGGACAGGAGAAGAATTTGAAGGTATGTGGCCCCAATCAAAATAATAATAATAAATAATGCCATCAACAGCACCAGAAATCATAAGAGGAAAAAACCAAAATCTCCCCTGGAGCCTCCAGAGATACCCAGGTTTACTAACAGCTTAACTTTAGACCCAAAACTCAGTTTGGACTTTTGACCCTACAACAAATTTCTATTGTAAGCCACTAAGTTTTTGGTAACTTTTTTTACAGCAACACAGGGAAATTAATACCCTAGAAAATTTCAGTAAAACACTCTAAGTAATCCACAGTGAAAAGGAAAGTCACAAGAAAAATTTTGATAATTCATTAAATTGAATGGAAATGAAAATCTGACATATCAAAATTTGTGGAACGTAACTAAAGCAATGCTGAGATGGAAATTTATAGCACTAAATCTATACATAAGAAAAGAAGAAAACTCTCAAATGAATAATCCAAGCTTTCACCCCAAGAACCTAGGAAAAAAGGAGCAAAATAAATCCAATGCAAGCAGATGAAAGGAAATAATAAATATAAGGGCAGAAATCAGTGAAATTGAAAACAGAAAAACAAACAATAAAAATCAATAAAAGAAAGAGCTGGTTGTTTGAAAAGATCAACAAAATTATCAAACCTATAGCAGAACTGACAACGAAAAAAAAGAAAAGGTACAAATTACCAATACCAGAAATGAAATGGGAAATCACTCCAGACTGTGGAGACTTGAATATTATAATAATGAGATACTACAATAAACTTTATACACATAAATTTGATAACTTAGATAAAATGGACCAATTCCTTGACAAACATCAACAACCACAGCTCATTCAATTAAAATAGATATTTTGAACATTCCTACAACTATTAAAAAAATTGAATTTGAAAAGGAAAAAGAAACTCTTAATAAAGAAATCTCTAGGCCCATATTGTTTTACTGAAGAATTGTATGAAATGTTTAAAAAATAATCAACACCACTTCACACAACCTCTTCCATGAAATGGAAAAGTATGAGGTACATCTCAATTCATTTTATGAAGCTAGTATTACCCTGATTCAAAACCAGAGGAAAAAAGCACAAAAAAAGGAGAAGAAAAAAAGAAAATTACAGACCAATATCTCTTATGACTATAGACCCAACTGTGGCTGATTAAATATTAATAAATAAAATTTAACAATATATGGAAAAGAATAATGCACCATGGCCAAATGTGGTTTATTCCAGGGATGTGTGGCTGATTCTGACTTTAAAAGTCAGTCAATGTCATCCAATTTATTAACAGGCTAAAGAAGAAAATTCAAACAATGATATCAATCAATGCAGAAAAAGCGTTTGAAAAAATTCAACAGCCATTTATGGCAAAAATTCTTGGCAAACTATAGAGGGGGTCTTCCTCAACTTAATAAGGAGTGCTATAAACTAAATTACACCTTCCCACATTGAATCTTTTATCCCCAGTAAGATTGTATTTGAAGGTTAGCCTTTCAGGTGGTAGTTAAGGTTAGAGGAGATCATAAAGGTGGTGTCCTAATCCAATAGGAATAGTTGCCTTATAAGAAGACACACCAGAGCACTTGCTTTCTGTCTCTCTTCACACAAATGAACAATGGAAAGGCCTTATGAGGAGGCAGAGAGAAGGTGGCTGTCAGCAAATCAGAAAGAGAGTCCTCACCAGAACTCGACCATGCTGGCATATAGATCTTAGACTTCCAGCTACCAGATAGTAAAAAAAAGAAATTTATATTGTTAAAGTCGCTGAGCTTATGGTATTTTGTTATGACTGCCCAAGCTCACTAATACAAAAAGCACTGACACAAATATTACAGCTAATGTTAAACTTAATGGTGAAAGACTCAATGCTTGCTTCTTAAGATTATGAGCAAGTCAGTGACATCCACTGTCACCACTCTAACTCAGTGCTGGAAGTTCTTGCCAGTAAGACAAGAAAAGAAAATAAAGGGACTACAGATCAATAAGGTGGAAATACAACTGTGCCTATTTGTAGAAAGATGCAATTTTCAAGAAAGAAAATTACAGTAAATTTACAAAAAATGCTTAAAATTGTTAAGTGAGTTTAGCGAGGTTGCAGTATACAAAATAAATACGTGGAAATAAATTTTATTTCTATAAATTAGTAATGAACACATGGACATCAAAATTAAATATGTAACACCTTTTATAATCGCTCCAAAAAGAGATGACCACTTAGGTATAAATCTGAAAAAAGATTCACAAGACTTATGCATAAAAATCACAAAATGCTGGCGAAAACAATCAAGGAAAATTTAAATAAATGAAGAGACACACCATGTTTATGGTTTGGAATAGTAAACATAAAAAAGGTGACAAGTCTCCTAAAACTGATATGTGTATAGATTTAATGCAATTCCTATAAAATTTCAGCAAGATGGTTAATAGACAGGACAAGATGATTTTCATGCAAGACATGACATGCAAACACAGAAGAACTAAGAGTTAAAGCCTTTGAAAAAAGAAGAAGAAAGTAGAAAGAATCATTCTCCAATTTCAGAACTTATATGGCTATAATATTAACACTGGTACTGGTGGTGAAATAGACACATAGGTTAATGGAATAGAATATAAACCTAGAAGTAGACTCACAAAAGCATTCTTGACAAAATTTTAACAACTGAGCAAAAGTAAGTCTACAAAGAAACAATAACCAAAATTTAAATAGTGGCATTGAAACATTTAGACATCCATAGGGGGAAAAACTTCAACTGAAGTCTCACTTTTATATGAAAGTTTACTCAAAATATATCATTGACTTACATTTAAAACATAATATTATAAAACTTTAGACAAAAACATAAAAGAAAATCTTTAGATCTAATAAAAGGGTTCTTAAACTCAACACCGTATCATGATCCATGAAAAAGAAAGGTTAATAAATTGAACTTCATCAAAGCTAACTACTTTTGCTTTGTAAAAGATCCCATTCGACAATGAAAAGACAATCTACAGACTTGTCTTTACATTTTCTATGAACTAAGACTGTATTTGCACACCATATATTTGATCCAGAACTAGTATATGTATGTAAAGATATACATATGACTCAAAATACATAATCCAACTGGATAAAATATAGTCCAATTATAAAATGGGCAAAAGGCTAGAAGAGACATTTGACTGAAGAGGACATATATATGGTGAATATGCATATAAAAAAGATACCCAAGTCATTATCCACCAACAAAATTAAGATCACATGCTATCACTGTTTTATCATTATCACTAAGAATAGCTAAATTTTAAAAAATGACATCTAATGCTTGTGAGAAATCAAAGAAAGTGTGTCATTCTTACCTTGCTGGTGGATATGTAAATGGTACAGCCACTCTAGAAAACCGGTACTTTCTAAAACAAACAATCTAAACATGTAAGTATTATATGACCCAACCAATGCATTTCTGGGTACTTGAATATTTATGTTCATCCTGAAACCTGTGTAAAAATGTATACAGCAGCTTTGTAACAGTCAAAATTATATACTGCTCAGATGTTCCTCAATTAAGGAATAAGTAAATTAATTGTATATTCAATGAAATTCTAATTTAGCAATAAAAATGAATGAAATACTGTTACACGAAAAATCGTGAATGGCTCTCTAGAAAATTATATGGAGGAAAAAAAACCCAAACAACCCCATCATCCCAAAAAAACTCTAATTGCAAAACATCACATGCTGCATGAATCTGTTTTGCAAAGGTTAAAGCTCTTAGTGTAGCGCATCCATATTTCAGGTGTTGTCAATGTGATAGAATTAAGAGGTAGGGTCTTTAATAGGTGATTAGGCCAGGAGAAGGCCTCCCTGGTGAACGGAATCAGGTGTTCTTATAAAGGGCTTGAGGGAGGAAGGTCCTTCCTTCTTATCCTGTGTCTCCCTCCGAGGGAACCATCTTGGAAGCAGAGAACGTCCCTCACCAGAAAACTGGATCTGTGAGCACCTGGATCTCAGGACTTCCCAGCCTCCAGCACTGTGAGAAAATAAATTTCTGTTTCTTGTAAATTATTTAGTGTCAGGTAGTTTTATTATAGCAGCACAAAACAAAGATATGTTTCTATAACATTCTTGAAATGATAGTGTTAGAGAAATGAAGAACAAATGAATAGTTTTGAGGGGCTGAGTATGGGCAATGGGAGCATGAAGGCAGTAGACATGCCTACAGAAGGGCAAAATGAAGGATCTTTGCAATAATGAAAATGCTTGGTTTCGTTTCTATGTTATTAGGCCTTTGAAGAGGACCCTTCCCAGCAACATGTCAGCAAGCACATGTAGACACAGAGCTCAGGATGCTTCAGAGACAAAGGAGTGCCACAGAAGGACACTGTCAGAGGGCAAGTGTTATCCATGGCTTTGTGTCATCGCAGTTATGTCCTTAGAGATTTGTTTTGCTCAAGGATTTTCAAGGGGTGTTTTGTTTTTATCTGAGTTACAAACACATTCAGAAAGATACATGCATTGCCAGCCTGTGAGGTTTTTGACCAAAAAAAAAAAAAAAAAAGACCTTTTAAAAAATATGCTTTTACCTATTCCAATTCCTTGGGCCAAGAAAAGAGACACATAACTCTGCACAAGTTAGGGGTGACAGGGCAGGAGGAACATTTCAGAGGAAGCTTAAGGCTGTCTTCTCACTTTCTTCTGGGCCATTTCCTGAATGGGCTGGAGCAGCTGACGGTGCTTGGACACTATTTTGGGAGACAGCAGGGGTCCCTGCTTAAAAGGTCAGAAATGGGAGCTGGCTACTCTCAGCCTGGATTTGGCTAAATTGGCCTCTGAAGCATACCGTGACTCTCTGACAGCCTGGCTCCTACTTGCTCCTTCAGAGAGACTATTTTCTTTATAGAGAGTAGAGAATGAGGAGAAGAGACCCATTAGTCTCAGCTGCGAATGAGTGTTTCCAGGCTAGTGTTTGCTGCTGTATCTGAGCAGGACACTCCTAGGCTGCCTGAGTTTCCTCCATAGTCTTTACTTTTTAGGCGGCTCCCTACCTTGGCAGAAGAAAACCATCTCTCCCTTCAATTTCAGGGAAAGCAGCATGTGTCTTTTCATGGGGAAGATATTCTTCTGCAAGTAAAGTGTAATCGGGTTGAGAAAGCTGGGAAAATCATGATTTCACACCATTGAAATGCCTCTGCTGAAGGAGGAGGACAGAAAGCCAAGGTGGAGTTGAGCAGGGACAAGTGGCACCTGTGAACTATCTCCAGGTCCTCAGGCAAGGGGGTGAGTGACAGTGCCATAGCCTCATGTACCACATTTTTTTGGTGCTGTTGTGGTCATGAGATGGGAGAGTTCCCATGACCTCCTCATGAGACTTGTGACAGGGGTATGGCTCATTTATTTCCCCACCGTGTGTTCAAACCCCTTGTGGGAGGGGGAGCATGCAGGTGAGTGGGTGCAGGAGCCAGGGTGAGGGCTTTTGGGCTTTGGCCCGAGGGCAGCATCTGGGGGTGTGTTACAATTAAGCTCTTTTAGCTTTGCCATCTGTGAACAGTGTAAGTATTAAGCAGCTCAGTCAAGAGTCAATGTGACGGCCGTTTTGGGTTCCTGCACCCAGTGCATCCTGAATTTTTGTCTGGTGTCCAGGGAGAACCAGGTCACATGACAGGTTTGAAAGATGATGAATACGGAGGATTTTATTAAGTGGTAGAAGTGGCTTCAGCGGATGGGGAGCTGGAAAGGGAATGGTGTGAAAAGAAGGCGATCTTTCCCTGAAGCCTGATCATTTCGGGCTGGGCTCCTCTCTGAAGTCATGCCATGTGAAGTTAAGCTGAGTCTATCCATAGTCTCAGATGCTCAGTTACTTCTTCCTTTCCTGACGTTCAGCTGCTCGTCTCTCTGCTAGCTGACGTCTGAGGTTTATGTGAGCACAGGATAGGGGGCCGGGTGGGCCAAAAACATAACATTTGGGTGGTAAAACAGAGATAACTGTCCTAATTTCGGGCTTCGGTTTCTAGGTTTGAGGCTGTAGCACTTGCTGGGAAATCGCCCTCTTCTACCCAGTATTTTCCTGTCTCTTGTCTGTATCACTGGCAGGTTTAGGAGAACCAGGAGTTACTGCCAGAGCCCTTCACAATTTAAACAATGTCAGAATGTTCAGTCTGGACAAATGCAGAGGTTGGCATCTGAAAATGAGACTAGATGAGAAAGGAAAATAAAATCTCGGCACCCCAATTCACCATGACAAAGGAAAATACCTGGAAGCTGAGTTATGCAAGAAACTGCCTTTCCTCTTGCTCCTGAGCTGATAGCTACAGATGAAAGGCCAGATAACTCCACAGGCTGCTACTCTATGTTCACTTTATCTTACGTAGTGTCAGTGTGGTAAGTGTAAGACAAATACATAATTGACTATTCCACCACCAACTTCTTTTCTCCTGCAACATGTGCATTCAGTAATGTGACCATATCCTCCCTCTTTTCCCTCAAGCTTGCTCTCCCTTTTAAATACTGAAACCCTCAAAATCATCTTTGGAAAAAAATGCACAGATCACACAGTGTTCCTGTGGCTTTGTGTCCCTTTTTCCCAGGAGTGTTCTTAACCCTGGCTAAATAAACCTTTAAATTGATTGAGGCTTGTCTCAGATACTTTTTGGTTGGGGAAGGCAGGAGACAGATGTGGACAGTGCAATGTCTCAGCTCTGCA
This sequence comes from Sapajus apella, assembly GCF_009761245.1. NCBI lineage: Eukaryota > Metazoa > Chordata > Mammalia > Primates > Cebidae > Sapajus > Sapajus apella. The sequence continues at coordinate 12,446,706 of NW_022436972.1, read as the reverse complement.
ACCACTTCATGATGGGGAGGAGAAGCCATGTGACTCATCTTAGTTCAACTGGCATCTGGAGGCTGGTTCTTTGTAAAATCTTTTATTCAGAAAGTGACTATAATACCATCTATTATGAAGCTCTTCTCCCCACTTCCCCCAGCCAGGTAGGCTCTTTTTTCTTCTCCAGCAGCACTCATGGCATATCCCTACATGTGGCTGTACTGTGGTTAAGGGATTTCAAGCTTGGATTGGCAACCATGAGACAGTGGGCCTACTGAGGACAGAGGCTACTGTGTCCCAACGCCTATCCTGTTACCTAACACATAAGAAGTCCTTTATAGATGCTGGCCAACTTGAATTACACCAAATGGAACCAGTCGCAGAAGGGGGCCGGTAGAATTCAGTGGGGGTGTCAGTAGCTTCTCCTGGCCCAGGGATGGACACTGAGCTCCCACTCTGGCTCCAAGGAGCTGTGAACCTATGGTCTGGGATTGTGCAAGTGGCAGGTGTCATCTTGGAGGCCTTGACTTTCTGTTATGGCGGATGCTCAAGGACTTTTTGCATCTAATTTTGGTCCTGTTTTGGGGTCCTCTTTCATCTCTTCCCCAGGCAGCTAAAAGATAGCCTTCTAGCACATGTTCTTGTCAGATTCCTCACCTCTCCTAATAAGGTTTCTTCCCACCTTGCCCCCACAGAATTTCTCACTTAGCCATTGAAGGATACAAATAACCAGATAGGAAGCACTTCAGGTATTTGTCGGGTGGGCAACATAATCTCACTGCTGCTGAGCAGGCTAAGAAATTGTTCAGGTTGTGTATCGATTGCCAGCTATAAACAGAAGGGTTTGGGCTCCCCCATTTGGTTCTCTGATAACCTCACTCCAGAAATATGCCTTCAGCTTGCAATGAGGAATGGACAAATGAAATAGACCATTTATTGGTCTGTTTCCTCATATAGTTGTAGCTGAGAACACAGAATGTCCTCAGTAAAGATGGTCCATGGAGAAATCTCTCTGATTAGCATCCTAGGCATTGCTGCTTGTTATAATTGTTGTTTGTTTAGTGACTTTTCTGAACTAATTCTGTACAGTTTTTGTTCAGCCATGTAGTTTTTACTCAGTTTGATTGTTAGCTAGCGATTGTGCAGATCATTCTTTAAACTTGAGACCAATTAATATTTCAGTCTTTGCTGAAAGATTATGCATGTGTTGGAGCATGCCTTCAACACTCAACCAAGCAATTTAAAACTCTTAGTCTTCACTTTCCCTCCATAGAGCTTCAAACTCAACCAGAAGTAAGAGATTAAGGCCTTCTCATGTATTTTCCTGTGCATGTGCATAGTGCTACACATATGTATGAACTTCTATATTCCTATGAATATGTCTGATTTTAAAAGTCTCTATAAACACTTATTTTTCAGCATTTTCTTTAAAGCTTTCTGGTTAATGTGTTGTTTGATCCAACTGTTATTCATCAGATCTGGCAGATACAACATTTTAAACACTTGACTATACAAGTTTTTGTTTGTTTGTTTACAATTTCCACCCTATCATCCCTCTCTGTATAGGTTTTTTGTACTGCGTGAGCTTTAAGTAAAGTTATATAAAGAGAAGTATTTCCAGTCTAGTCATAGGATAGCACCAGACAGGTCAAATTAATGCCAATTCTTTGGGAATTAGTCTTCAAAAGTACTCAAGCTCTACTCTATTCTGCTGTTTTTTGTTTGTTTGTTTTTTAACAGGAATGCTGTATTATTCAAGACTACCACTGAGCTAGGGGAAAGGGGAATGCAAATTAAAACACAATAAAATGTGCTATTCTTGTGGAGAGCTAGCCTTTTATTTATTTTTTGGATGCCTGCTTCCAGCTTTCTATAAACCTTTGGTTAATTTCCAAAATTCTGAAAAAGCTGATTCTGTCATATTATTTGTCAGATTTTTGTTGCTTTTATGGAGAGGTAAATTTTCAAAGTTTCTTACTCCACTATTTTTACTAATGTCACTCCATGCTGGTTGGTTTAATAGAAATAACATAACTTAATAAATCAATATGCCATATATAATGGATCCTTAAAAGTAATTCTGTGATGTATAGAGTTGTTCTACATGGGAAGATACTGAGACCAAGACATGAGAAAAACATTAGAATAAAAATATTGTTATATTAAAATTGTTTCAAATGTTAAAAGATAATCGTTAAGAGGAAAAATTATTTGTTTGTGGCTAAGATTACTGGAGTCCAATATATTTAACGATGGTGGATAGAGATAGACTAAAATTTATCATGGCCCTATTTACTAAAGGATTTGACATTTATCCAAACTGAGAAGTGGCTAACACAGAAAAAACAGAGATGATCTTGGAAAGGAGAAACCATGAGGACCAGCCTTATTCCCTTACAGGTGGCCAATGTTCTCTCCTTCTTAGTCATGAATCAATATTCCAGTGACACCTCAAATGAGTTTCTCATCATTTCAGTACCTTCACTCCTTGGGATCCGGACACATGTCACTTTCTCTCCACTGTCTACAATGCTGTGCCAGCTTTGTTTCAGTTTTCAGATCACACTTACTTCAGGGGATGACAATGGATGAAGTCTGTACATCTATGATGATCAGTAAATAAAGAATGGTATTAATTCAGAGACAGAATAATTAAAGTGATTGGGAAGACGGAGTCAGTCCTAAATTTAATACATAAAATTTGTTTAACAGGTATTGAAGGACTGGCAAGGGCAAAAGAAAACACTGAAATAGCAAAAAATAATCTCAAGTTTCTTCTATTAGAAACAGGGCTACTGTTAAAGAAAATAGAAAGAAACATTAAAAGTGGCTCAATAGTCAAGACAGATTTCTTTGGAGAATAAACCTGAGAGGGGCTTCTGGCTTTTGGTCAGGAGCAGTCTCTCTTACAGACTAAGAATATTTATTGGTTTTAGGGTGAGACCATGAAGGCTTATCACAGGCTGGGAATGTTTCTGTGTGGGAGAAAAGTTTATGGCAGGCTTGGAATGTCTCTGGCCAGAGGGGAGGTTATCCTGGGGCTGACATCTCTCTGGCCTGAGGGGAAGTTCTGTCAGGGCTGGCATGTCTCTGGTAGAAGAGGGGTTTATCTTAGGGTTGGAATGTTTCTGGTCGATGATGTCACTTGTGGTTAATGGTCGTGCAGACCTTAGCTATTAGGCTGATGCTTTTGGATTTAGGCAGTTTTTGATCAAGAGGAACTTTAAAATGGCAGTGCTTGTCCAAGATGTTGATGCTCCTGCTCCGTCAGCTAATTCTTAGGATCATCATAAAGATTCAATGAGATAACATGTAAAGCAACTAGCAATGAGATATCACAAAAACATTTACCAATAAAGGACCATTTTCTCTCTTCCCAGAATGACCAGATTCTTACAAATGTATTACTAATTGTTTCTAAATATAGAATATAGTGTCTCACCTAGTCTCCCTGAGGGACTGTGTTAACTTCTCTTCCTGGGTCCTCAAGGGGTGTGATTTCAAAGGCAAGAACTTCCCAGCGCCATGTCTCCATCCACCTCCCCATCCTGGAACCTAGAGTTCTTTGTCTAACTTTCCAGGCAGGGGCTAGGTAAAATTCCAGGTGAGCTTCCTTTGTTCAGAAAGCCTACCAATAGCCCTGGAGGGAGGGGCTCTGTTGTGGGCCCAAGCAACCATCTGGGATGAGAGTCAAAGATCAATCACTCCAAAGGAAGTTTAAAAGAATTCCTTTCATTGGACAAGAACATAAATGGGGCGGGAATAACTTCAAAGTTAAAACTCCACTGCCCCTTACCTGTGCGGAGGTTCTCTGGATACCCTCCCACTGTAACATGGGAGCTGTCTTTCACTCTCTACCTATGTGGATTTCCCTCTCTGGGATCCCCTCCCACAATGGTGTGGAAACTCTCTCTACTTTCTCTCTCTCTCTCTGCCTAAAAAATCGCTCTCTACAAAACTCTTTGGGTCAGTGATATTTATACAAATGGTAAGCTCGCCACACCTCCAGGGCCTCTTCTCCCATTCCTGAGGCAGGGGAGGCCAAGAACCTGGAACACACCTGGTTATATCCCTACCCTGGGCTGCTCCAGCCAAAAGCCATTTTTCTGGTATGATAAATGCTGCCTTTGTTTACCGCTGTGCTCACTAAGCCGTGGCATTCTGTAAACTTCCACTTCCACTGCTATTACATTATGGTGACAGTACCACGTCTTCAGAGATGCAGGAGACTATTCGGTGAGCTAGGTGCTGAGATCTCTTACTTAGTGGGCTGGTTGATGTCACTAGATCTCAATTTGCTCCTTAATTTTCTCCTCTCTCTGTTGTGTATGCTTTTATTGGAGAAAGAACCATAGAGCCAGTAGACATGAGTACATGGTGAGTCTGAAATCAGTTAGGTTCATATGTAGGTTTTTGTTCATATTTTAATTATTTTCACAACAAAATCATATCTAGGATCATACATCTCCTAAGTCTAATGAGATTTTATTCAGTTGTCTAAAAAGGAACTTTGCCTCAGTGTTGTTCATTTTCTGCCTGTACTTACAACACATAATCTTTCAATAATTCTAGGAAAGTATTAATAGTTGAATAATATCCATTACTATTTTAAAGCCTCAGCTCATGTTAATCAATTCTCATTTCAGCTTTCTTTCTCTTTCCTTCTTTCTTCTCTTTCTTTCCTTCCTTCCTTCCTTTTCTTCTTTCTTTCTTTTCTTTCTTTTTTTTCTTTTTCTTTCTTTCTCTTTATTTCCTTCCTTTCTCTCTCTCTCTCTCTCTCTCTCTCTCTCTCTCTCTCTCTCTCTCTCTCTCCCCCTCTTTCTTTCCTCTTTTCTTTCTTTTTCTCGCTTTGTCACCAGGCTGGAGTGCAGTGGCACAATCTCAACTCACTGCAGGCTCCTGCCTCAGCCTCCCAAGTAGCTGGGACTACAGGCACATGCCACCCCACCCAGCTAATATTTGTAGTTTTAGTAGAGATGGGGTTTTACCAAATGGCCAGGATGATTTCAGTCTCTTGAAACAATAGATGCTGCCACTAATTTTGGCCAAAATTTTCCTCTCAGTGATAGAAAGACTTCCTTTCTTAGTGATAGAAAAAGCCCTCACCCAAAACATGGGGTTTACCCAAGAAACCTGATCTGAGACATTGGGCTAAACTTTTAAAGATTACTCTTTCATAGACATCAATTATTTTGTCTTTAGAGATGGCTGTTGTAATCATATTTTGTACACTAATTACTTTGGGCTTATAAACCCTTGCTTCACAAAAAATTTGTGCCTTCTGCCTGTGATTTTGTAGTTTGTGTAGTGCACAAAGATTTAAGACAGAGGATGCCACATAAGGACTGAAGTAAAAACTTTGAGGCATGTGCTGAAGTGTACATGTTTTGGCTGTTAAGAGTCAGTTGTTAAATTTTCAGGAATTTTTCCAACTAGCTGATGTCACTTTGATAACTTGGAATTGATGACGATGGGAGCATTTTCACTAGGAAGTCAACAAAAGCTGATTTGGGACTCTGCTTTCTTCAAAGAGCTGATTGTTAAACTATCCCTGGCTTGACTTACCACACCATGCATTCCCTGTGAAGAGTCCTCTTCTACTTTCTAAGTGTATTAATTGTGTTTCTTCCTCTGACATCCAGGGCCTTTCTGACCCAGGAGATATTGCCTCTCCCAGGGGTAGCCAATTCCTAGAGACAGTAGATGACTAGTCTGTGGGTATGGTTTTCACATGCAAATCAACCCATCCACGGCTCACACTCTAGGCCATTATACACATGTCCTAATCACCTGAGAACTAGGTACCAAACAACTAGAGACAGTCTCTATGCTCTAGAGACTGCTGAAATTATTCAAACTAGCCAGTCCTAAACCTGTTTATCTTGCCTCATGACACCTGCCTCAGATACCGCAATGAAAGAGTTACCCATGTTTTCCCCTAGCTCCCTCTGCCTCCTGACCAGCCCTGGTTCTTCTCCATGTGGCCCTCCATGGTGTGGTGTGCCTGTTCCTCTTGTGATCTGTAAGTATAACATGCTGTGTGTCTGTGTTTTTTCTTTGTTTGTTTTGAGATGGAGTCTTGCTCTGTAGCCCAGGCTGGAGCGCAGTGGCATGATCTCGGCTCACTGCAACCTCCGCCTCCCGGGTCCCAGTTCAAGCAATTCTTCTACCTCAGCCTCCCAAGTAGCTGAGAATACAGGCACAAGCCATCATGCCCAGCTAATTTTTTACTTCTTAGTAGGGACAGGGTTTCACCATGTTGGCCAGTCTGGTCTTGAACTTGTGACCTGGTGATCCACCCGCCTCGGCCTCCCAAAGTGCTGGGATTACAGGCATGAGCCGCCATGCCTGGCCACATGCTATGTATTTAATGGCAATCTTCTCCTCATCTGTCGGCATTGTCATACCCATATAATAATACAATCCACATTTAAAAACACCAAATTATGAGCCTGAGGTCTTCATCTCTACAGAGGGGCTACTTTTTCCCAATTATCCACACAGGCTAGGTACCTCTTTTAATGTACACACAAGTGTCTGTAAAAATAACACAGTATATGGATTATACCAACAGAAAATCATAATATTATAAAGAAAGCTTCATTGATTCTGGTCACTGCCTTTGGGGTCTTCTTTTATGACACTAGGAAATTACCAGTACTTCCCAATTTAGTGGTCTCTCTTTAATTTAAGCCAAGTGGTGGTAGTGGTGGTGTGGAGGGACTTGGGAGTCCTGTCCTCATCAAACACATTTGAATCACATCAGGCCGTAGTTATGGTATGTTCTCATGCAGTCTAGATGTTTCTGTCTTCTGAATGGTATCAACTCTATGAAATGCTTGGGGAAATACATTCACCTCTTTTCTCCATACAGCCCTTTCAAATGTTCTTCCCTGACAGCTACCATGAATGCTTCTGACCTGCCCCGGTTTCCTTTAGATTTAATCATGCACTATCCAATAACCTTCTCCACCACGCTTTGCCACTTTGCAGTTAATCACATTTAAATTGCTAGGATGCCATCTAAATATCCTGGAATGCTTTTTGGGCTGTTGGGAATAAGACTTTCAAAGATTACTGTCAAAGGGGGAAGTTTTAGGGGGAATTTACTGGCTTGGTTGAAAGGCAGGGAGGAGTCAATAGAATTTAGTCCCAGATCTCCCTGCCTCTGTTCCTGATGAGTCTGTTTTCCCAGTCAGGTCTACCTTGACCAACTCTGGTTTGTGGGTTTTCCCTTACATTGGGTGCCTCTGAGTGTGGCTTTTTCTCTCACTGTCAATATCCTTGAGGGACTGAGTCATGAATCTTTCCTTCTTTGGTTTCCTTCCTCAGACTTCCTGAAGGCCAGGCCCTGTCCCTAGCAGTTTAGACATTTCTTCACAGGCTAATCACCCCAGAACTAGGTATCAGACAACTAGAGACTGTCCCTATGCCCTAGGGACTGCTGAAAGTATTCAAAGTAGACAATCCTAAACCAGTTTACCCAGCCTCATGAGTCCTGCCTCAGACACCACGATGAAAGGTTTACCCATGTTTTTTTCTTCCATGATCAAGATGAGTTGAGCTGCACTTTTCTGTTACTGGTCACAAGCTTTCTCTTACAGCCATTTTCTCTCTCCAGTCTTGGAAGTGCTGGAAGATCTTTGACATAGCAGTTATTTTTCTTCCACGTCACCTTCTTTTTTGTAGTTTATCTTTTTCTTGGGATATCCTTCAAAGTCTTAAACAAGCTGTCTTTGCATTTCTTTTTGGTATTAAATAGTGTTGGCCCCATGTTAATAATCTGACCTTATAAAAAATCAATTGATCATTAACTTAGATGACCAGACCACTTTGACAGTAAAGACCAGATTAGTTAATTCATCCTCATCACTGTGCTAGGCGGGATTTCCTAACCATAGCAGGGTCTAGTCATACTGCTTCCTGGGACAAAGAATTAGTTAGTCCAAATATGTTGTTTCCCTTAAATATACATTGTCCCTGTACATACACTCTTCATAACTAGTGGGCAGGCGCCAGGACCCTGCAGGTGGATTCTACTGAGGAGAGACAAAGTTTTACTATCAGTCTGAGTGGCAGTGGGAGCACAGGTCCCAGTCCGGATAACTGCATAAGTTCAAGGCTCCAGGATGGGGAATGAAAATAACTGACATTTATCACAGACTACAGGAATCTGTGATTTTAGCATAAAAATAAGTTATAGAACACACCAGAATAACTTGGTCATTTGAACACATTTATATTCATATGGACTTTATTTATATTAAACACTTGATATATTTTGAAGGAAAGCAAGTGTATAGTTATGAAACACAAGTGGCAGCAAGACTTATTTTAGACATGAATTTATGACTGAATGGCTCCAAATTGTTTGCAAAAGTAGATTCCCAGGAATAAACGTCAATATCCACCAATATGTAGTAACTTAGTAAGTAAATATATGATAACACTAGACCCTGTTAGGTTTTGAAAAATTCTCATGGGAAAATAAGAATGCTATGAAGTTCTGCAAATAATTCCATTACACACAGATATGTCACTCAGAGGCTAGAGAAATATGAATTTACTTAGCGTTAGGGAGCGCACTTGGGAAGGAAGCAGGCACATGAGACAATTATAAAATGTATCTTGCCAGGCCAAGTGCAGTGGCTCACGCCTGTAATCCCAGCAGTTTGGGATGCTGACGCAGCCAGATCACCTAGGGTCAGGAGTTAAAGACTAGCCTGACTAACATGGAAAAACCCTGTGTCTACTAAAAATACAAAAATTAGCCAGGCATGCCTGTAATCCCAGCTACTCAAGAAGCTGAGGCAGGAAAATTGCTTGAACCTGGGAGGCGGAGGTTGCGGTGAGCAGACTGCACTCCAGCCTGGGCAACAAGAGTTAAACGCTGTCTCCAAAAAAAAAAAAAAAAAATATGGCCAACAATTCGAATTCCTGAAGTCACAATGAAAGACTAACTTGTACTACTTTTTATAATGTGTATAAATTTAGCTTTTATAGAAATTTTTTTCTTCTTCTTCAGTATTGCCTTTCTCTATTTTAAGTGATTATGGTAATGCTCTTTACTTTTAATGCTAGTTTAAAAAAATTTACATTCTTATTTTTTTTCTTTCTTGAGGTGCAATACTGACAATTCTTATCTGAGAGGATGATCCAAACACTAGGAAAAATAAATATAGTAGAAATGCACTTAAACTCTGACAATCATGTAATCAGTGTAGGCAACATTTGGCATAGTAAAAGAACAGTATGCATCTAATAATTATAATTTTAAAAACTTCAATGCTGTTAACATTTTAACAATTTATTTCAGTTATTTAGTTCATTTTAAGGTACCTGTCATACAACACAACTACATATATGTGATCTTTGACTTTTTATTCTTAATTAAATAACAAAATTTTTTTTGCATCTTAAATGTCAATGTTGAACCTCCACTGAGAAAAATCAAGGCACAGATTGTCATCATTTTATTCAGTATGACGCTTTTGATCTTTTGCAGGAAGTTCTTTTTTCTTTCATCTGAAAGTCTTAAAATGTTACACATAAGGGATACTGCATAAATGCTGTGTGGACTTACCAGCTTTCTGATAAATGAGGTTATTAATTACATATTGAAAATGGTCATAGTTTTGAAATGAAAGGGGGCTCATTATTGGAAGAATGAAAAATGCATCTCAGAGAAAGAAACCTAGTTCAACAACTTAAAAGAAAGAAAGAGAAAAAGCAATAGTAGGTGTCATGGGTGAGCATCTTTGTTCTTGTTACTGTTCTTTAAACAAAATATTGAAAAAATACAAAGCAAACAAATATCGGGGAAATAAATTAGATGTTCTTGAAAGATAGGGAAGAAAGATACTGAGTGTCTAAGGAGCTATGATTGCTGTTTAAAAGTTTGCAAATTTAGTATTCTGATTTTTCTCCTAATAAAATACAATTAAGAGAAACATTAGTATATTTTATCAACTTTAATTCATGAGTCAGTTTTCTTTCCTTACTGAGAAGTTTTTGATGTACGCTTCCTGGTGGAAACTATAGAAAAACATCATGCCCTTCTATTTTAAAATGTCTTATAAAAATCAAAATAGTTACCAAAATCTCAAGGCATTTTGTTTCTTAGTATCAAAATCTATGGAAAAGAGGAGAAATAGACATTAAGGGATAATTTGAACCTACATATAATGTTTCCGTAAACATTGTATGTTATGACTGTGCAATACGGCAGTCAATTCTAGGAAAATATCTCCAGGAAATATATTAACCTCTGAGCTATGTTAAGGATGCTCCCACAATAGTGTTTTCATAAATGAGCTTTCTGCTGACCTTTTTGTAAAACTTCATATGAACTATTTCAGTTAAAACTATGCCTTCAGCGTTATCTCTTTCCTAGAAATTAGATGTTTGGTTATTTTTATATCTATGTGTGTATATGTGTGGCTGTGATAGCAATGGTATTTATAATTTCCTCCTAAATTACATATTTCTGAACCTTGGTAAACTGAACTGGTTGAACATTTGGGTCCCATTTATTTGCCGTACACTTAGTGAAGACACTTGCTCTCATCCTTTTCTTACTGCTGTCATGTCTAGAAACACAAGTTTCAAAGAATAGTAACTGCTTCTTTTCTGATTAATACAATTATAAAAATTTCAAATTTGTAAGACATTTACATTTTTAAACATTTTTTTCTTTACTTATTAAAGGACTGAATTGGCTTCCAAGTCAATATTAAGTAAGTGTTTTCAAAAAGCAGAAATAAAATTTTCAACTTTTAAAATCTAAATGTCATTATATTTAGCTCTATTATTGGTATTTTAATAATTTTCAACCTGGGACTATTTTAATTCTCAGCATTGAGATGAATAAGGAAAATCTCTCTGTGATATTTACACAGGTCCATTTACATTTTTAATATTGACTTTGGAGTTGGCACACTGGAAAAGAGTTAGAGGTAAGATGACTTGATAAAGAAGCTCTTTTGGGCCAGGCGCAGTGGCTTACGCCTGTAATCCCAGCACTTTGGGAGGCTAAGGTGGGCGGATCATGAGGTCAAGAGATTGAGACCATCCTGGCCAACATGGTGAAACCCTGTCTCTACTAAAAAGACAAAAAAAAAAAAATTAGCCGGGCGTGGTGGCACGCGCCTGTGGTCCCAGCTACTCGGGAGGCTGAGGTGGAAGAATTGCTTGAACCCAGGAGGCAGAGGTTGCAGTGAGCCGAGATTGTGCCACTGCACTCCAGCCTGGTGACAGAGCAAGACTCCATCTCAAAAAAAAAAAAAAAAAAAAGCTCTTTTGCTGCTTACAGAACTAAATCGCTCCATACTGAGCCTAGAGTTGGTCCTTCTCATCACAAATGCTATACAGTGGCTTGGCAGCAGGATGCTAGCTGACCTTTACGCATATTGTTCAAACATTGTGGATTCTTCTGAGAGGGTGGACTTCAGAAGGTGCTAATGCTGCTAACGAACTGGAAGAAGAGTTTATGTGCTACATGTTATTCTTGGAATAAAGTGGGCCTATCTTTCACAAGAGTAAAAGAATATGCAGTGCCACCCACAGCTCTGCAGGGCCCTCCCCTGTGTGGGTTTGCAAAGGTCAATTTTATAAAGTTACCGGTTTGAATCATTTTGTATAAATCTGTCATCAAGATGATCCATAACATGCAGGGCTCTTTCAGATAAACAAGAGTGGACTCTGCTGTTGTTATTCTAGAAAGATTTTTAAATTGTGGTTTACAGATAGGACTGTTGTGTTTTTGGTTCAGGAGAGAATCTAATGCAAATCCTGACACGTTAGTCCAAATAAAGAGCTGCATTCAGTTATAACCTGCCCAAGGACAAGAAGTGGAGCTTGGTTTCTATGCAGTCTCTCAGAATAGCTGATCCTAGATGAGCATCAGTAAATGTTAACTAAGGACAAAAACGGGAACAGATAAAATCATCATTAAAATACACATGTCAATGCCTTATGATTTATATGCTTAGGAGAGCTACTAGTATAGTATTTATTTTTGGTTCCATTTTTGCTATATAATATCAACAAGACCTTGATGAGAGTCAGAAGCCACTGAGTGTTAAGGAGCTATTATTGCTATACCCTGTTCTCTATGGGAAGTTATTTTATGTATTTGTTCTGATAGTACCAGAATAGTTCTCTAAAGACAAAATGCTAAAAATAAGGGTCGATATTATTTAACAAAAAAAATTATCTTATTCTTCCCACTAAAAAGTTTCAAAAGATAATTAATGTATATTAAATTACATATTTAGTAAATAGATATTAAGAAAATGATGCAAAATTCCAAGCACTTTATACTTTAAAAAGCTGTATCTGCCTGTTTCCCACAGACTTTCTTTTTTCAAGGAAATAAAGGGAAGGAAAAAAAGGGAGGAGAGAGTAGAGAACAGATGGACAGAGAAGGATACATTTTTATTTGGTAGGATAGGATAGAAATGTTCTGCATTTTATAAGCTCTCCAATTTATGTACAGTAGCCTGATATGCATTGAGGAGTGAAATTTGATATAAAACCAGCCTGCCCCAAAGGCTCAAAACAGACTTCTATAGTAATGCTTCGCCGATCACTATATTCATTGACACACACTCCAAAATTGCATGATAGGCTCAGAAGCTCTTAACTACTGAAATATCAGCAAGCTGATTGAGTATACTTGATCTAACAGTCTACATCAGTTGAACCCAATGGTAAGTAGTGAAAAGTCCATGCACTGTTTGAAGCTCCCTAATTCATGTTCATTCCCATACAAATTATGAGGTAGCCAAAATAGTAGTTAAGCATCTGCCAGAAGGTAAAGCAAAGGAAAGGGGGATGATTAAGACATTACCACTATTTATCTTGGTAAATAAACTCCTAGGCTACACAGTACCTTTGTTTGTATAAGCCGTTAGTGGGACTTTTGAAATGTAGGTGACATTTGTAAATTCTCCAATGAAAGGATACTACAATCTATTTTTTAAAAGACTGGATATGAAGTTCAGAGCGGCCTAAAAGAAGAAAGGCAACTGTCAGACATGTTTCCTCTCTCTCAGTAAGAGTGTCACTTCTTTATCTTGATCAAGAAATGGTTGATACAGGCACCAAAGTAAGATGTGCACATCTGATCTGAGAAGTTTGCCTTTTAAAAATCTGCAGTGGCAAAGCTGTCCAATGTAGCCAGTTTATAGCTAGAAGTGAAAGGGGATTCTAGCCAGCATTTGAAGGATAATCTTTAGGCATTATTCTTTTTCTCCTGACCTTATTTTTCTTTGAAACATGTTTATTAGCTTACGGAAAACAGCTCATTAAGATACTGAAGTTTTCCCTTTCTGAGCAAAATTTCTGCTAGTTGGTAAAAAACACATTGATGCAGAAAGGCAATGGGAGGCTTGCCAAGCAAGCTCACTTAAGTTCCCTGGCTTTGTGAGGTGAATGATAAGCACTGTTACAAGTTATATTTTTAAATACTGAGAGGGATTACATTGCACCAGTTCACTGAACTGGGGATGCCAGAGTGACATCTTCTTGAATCAAAGAAGAATATGATCAATGATTCTGGCCACCTCCAGTACGATTTCTGGAATGACAGTTGCAGAGATTCCCATTGTTTGGACCAGATGCTGCATAGAAAGCTAATAAAATGTCCCGTGGCCAATTTAAGTTCTAAATGTTATTGTGTGATTATGCTACTCTGAGGGATAACCTCATCTGTCATCTGTCAAAATGTTCCTTTATTCTATTAAGTATGTATAAGAGGCACTCTGATTATACACATTATATTAATAAATACCACTTTCTCCCTTCACCATCTGTAATAATGTTTCTCATTATCCTTTATGGGTTCAATACTGCAAACATCTAGCCTCCGTTCTTAAAGAACATTGTCTTGTAGTGACTTAACTGTGGCATTTCTTCATCACCAAAAAGTCACCAACCCTCTAATTTCCCACAAATGTTCAGCACCAGTAAGGTATATTACCACACAAGAGCTCTACTGTTACTCACTACATGCCAAAACAGAGCCGTCTCTCTTAAAAATCTCTTCCAGAATTAACATATTCTTTGGTTTAATTTAAAATTAAATAGGCAAATAAAACAAGGAGAGTCTGAGGAGAATGAGAAGCAATTCAAATTCAAGTGGGTGAACTTCCTTCCCTCTGTCTTTCCTTCCACTGTGTCCTAAGTAGTAGATCAGTTGATTTGTGGGTTGAGCCACCCCGGTCATAATTCTATGCTGTCTTCACCTATTTGAAAACTTGTCATAATAAACACTGTGTTCACCATTTTTCCAGACTAGCAATGAAAACCTTTCTAGTAATAATCTGTTATACAATGAATAAACAATGTGATAATTGCACCTTCAACGTTCACACTAACATAGTGACAATAGACTCCTCTTACACTTGTAAGAGAGTCTGTTAGCACCTTTTAATAGGTTTATCTCCACTGCATAGAGAATATGTCTAAAATGAGGAGTACATTCCACACCATCTATCCATGGCTCTGTGTACATGTGAGTACACCGTTGCTGCCTTCTGGGCAAGAGGAAAGATGTCTTAATTTGTCCTTTGATGCATAAAAGAGTATGAAGAATTCAAATCAAAGTACATTAGTACACTCATGTTCTCTGAGCAGCTTTGTCACAGATGTCCTCCATTCTCTAAGGTTTACCAGAAGTATTTAGGGTTCCATTGTGGTCTTTTCTTAGGCACTTAAGGAAAAGGTTGCATTCTACCTGTGTGATGTCATCAAACTTCTGAGCTGTCATTGTGATGGTCCTGTGGGGGCACCATGGGCTCGCTGCTGCTGGAGCCTTTTGGGGCATCCTTCCCCCTGAAACTTTCCTTGCCCCTGCACATCAGTACTGCAATGACAGTGAGGCAGATAGTGAGTAACCCTACAGCGATACCTCCCACCACAGTGACCAGGCTGACTGCAGAGCTGGGGCTGTTGAGCTCCCGGGGAAGGATGCCATCCAGAGGTACTTTCCCGTGGGGGATCTGCCTCTTGGTGCGGTCCAGGGCAATGTGCTGGATGTTTGTTCCCAGATTGTTTTCAGCACCAATCTCCCAGGCCAGCGAGGGTGTGCTCCTGATCTCTCTCTTCTTCCGGCTGTTGGTGGTGGCTTGGGGCTTTCCTTGACTCACCAGAGAATGATACTCCACGCTTCTCTTGCCAATACCTCGATTGGCATTATCTTTTGATCTCACTGTATAGATCGTATGTATGTACCATTCTCGGCCCAGAGCAACCTAGAAAGCACAGCTCTATTTGTTAGGATATACTAGATATCATGTCAACCTAATTCACGACTCTTTGCAAGAGAAATTTATGGCAGAGATATTAATAAATGATGATTTATTTTAGTCTGCAGAATCAACTTACCTAATATTTTTGACTGAGTACTAAGTGTAAGTTGCTGTGCAAAGTACTCTATGATACATTCCATGCAACACTTAAGGGAGTGAATATTGGGTACTTGTTGTCATAGAATGGGAGAGTTCTAAAGAAGTATTAATAGATTTTACAGTCTAGTTTATTCATTTAAAAAATGAGTAAATAAAAGTATGCAGCAGTTAAGTGAGTTGCCCGATGTTACTCAACCAGTTAGTGGCAGAGGAGAGACTACAGCTCAAACCTTCTGAACCTCAGGACTCTTTTCACCATGTTTTGCAGCTTATTGCTTATAAGACCATAGGCAAAAAAATCAATTTTCAAGCTTTTCTTGGGCTTTGGAAAAGGATGGATTTTCTGATAAGTCGTTGAAGCATGCAGGATTTAGAGAAGTCAGATGCTTTGGGATTGAATGGCAAGAATAAAAATAAAACATATCATACTTCAAATTATTGTTTGAAAAGATTCAGAATAACAAACATGCTTTCTTAAGATTCCTTCCTTAAGCTGAATGAAAATAACACATTTCTCCAGGATATCCTGTCGGGATAATTTTCAGTCAATATCCTAAAGGGTGCACTTGTTCCCACAGGGATTTACAGTGTAAGCACATCTTGAAATTTGTGACATTTGTCTGCTCAGTGTTGTGGTGGCTGCCTGTGTATCCCTCCACCTTTGATCCCTGAGTCAGGAGTTTGTATCTTGGTTTCCAAAATCTTTGAGAGAGGAGCGGTGCACAATTGCTTTTCTGAGTTTAGCTGTTCACACAAGATCACCCTAATTAAGATGTTCATGAAAAGTCAGCAGGAAGGAAGTTTTGAATAAGAAAAGCAGATTACTCAACTGTCAGACACAGATATATATTCTGGGAGAAATAAGACTCTTCATTTTCCATAGTCTTAAAATAATATGAATACATTAATAAAAGTGATAAAAGCTATGAAAATCACATGTATTGCTAACAAAAATAATAACAGCTGGGTTGATGGCATACTCACCAGGCCCAGTATGGGGCTATGTGGTTTATATGCCATATCTTGTTCAATGTTCCCATTAACTAAGTGCATTATTACTATTACTGCTATTTACATTTGAGACATCTGAGGCATATCAATGTTTGGTAGCTTGCACGTGGGTACATAGCTATTACAAATGAGCTCGTTTCTGGCCTACCTGAAAGAGGGGTGTTGAGTCGACTTTAAATCCATCAGATCCAGGCTGATTCACTAAGAGAATAGCTTCAGGGTCATCCACTGCTAGTTTGGCATTAAATAGGACATTTCCAAAACTGGTAGCTTGTGTCTCTGGCTGAGCTTTGTCCTTTAGGCAGTAAGGAAAGTGGTGATTGCTGTAGATAATGCCAGCTTTTGCAAGGACAGAATGCTTCCCTATTTGTTTTGAGCAAGTACAAATTAATATAAAATATCACCATTTGGTTTAATAAAAATTATAATTTAAAAAATTTTTTCCTTTTCTTTCTTTCTTTTTTTTTTGAGACAGAGTCTTGCTTTGTTGCCAGGCACCAGGCTGGAGTGCAGTGGCACGATCTTGGCTCACCGCAGCCTCCGCCTCCCGGGTTCAAGCAATTCTCCTGCCTTAGCCTCCCAAGTAGCTGGGACTGCAGGTGTGCGCCACCACACCCAGCTAATTTTTGTATTTTTTTTTAGCAGAGATGGGGTTTCACCATGTTGACCAGGATGGTCTCAATCTCTTGACCTCGTGATCCACCCACCTCGGCCTTCCAAAGTGCTGGGATTACAGGCATGAGCCACTGCGCCCGGCCTATTTTTTTATTTTCTTAAGAGACAGGGACCTTCTTTGTCACCCAGGCTAGAGTGCAGTAGCGTGGTCATAGATGGAACTTCCTGACTTAAGGAATCTTCCAACCTCAGCCTCCCAAGTAGCTGGGACTCCAGGCATGTGCCACGATACCTGGCTAATTTTTTAAATTTTTTGTAGAGATGAGGTCTCACTATGTTGCCCAGGCTGGTCTTGAAATGCTGGCTACAAGTGATCCTTCCACCTTGGCCTCCCAAAGTACTGGGACTACCGTGTGGCCATTTTGCCCAGTCTTGTTTTTAAATATAAGACAAGCAGGCTGAACTTGGAAAAATTGATCTAGCTCATTGGGTCAAAGCACTTACCACAATTTTAAATCTATATAAGATTGAAGGAGAGTCGGCTAAGCAGCCGTATTCTGCATTCGTTGGACTATACTTGGGAACATAGCCATCAGCTCCAGTGCATAGAAACACCTTCTCAATGCTGCAGAAAAAGGAGTCACCCAGGTTCTGGACAGGATCCACCATAACACGACCATAAATTATATCACCTGAAATAGAGACGTGGAAATGTTATTCCTGTGATGTGATAAGGTATATCAATGTGACACTGTGAACAGGTAATGACAGCGAGGACACAGAGATTATTTCCTTCCCACCCGCATCTACTATCAAATATTGAAGGCCTGTTCGTGTGTTTGAAGATCTGGTGCATTCCCAGGGAAGACTTTACGGGTCTTCCCAGTAAGACCACTTTGCAGACTGACCACAGGGGACTGAAGGTTTACTGAATCTCAGGTGCTCAGCCACTAGTGGGAATAATTTCAAAGGTCTGGCCTATACTTTGACATTAATAATATCCCACTGTGGTTCAAGTCCAGTTTATATAAATAAGTTGGTACGATGAATACTGATACAATATAGAATAACACTAAGAAAGAATCAATAAAAAGCCTAATTAACTTTATTTGCTTTTGAAAGAGGGCTTAATGAAATCACCTGGTGTTCAATTATTTATTTCATAACTATTATTGAATCCCTACCATGTATGCCAGGTATTTTTCTAGGTGCCGAATATATACCATGGAACAAGGCAGGCAGTCTTTGCCTGAGAAGCATTTACAGTCTCATGTAGCTGCAGCATTTAAGTTTATACAAGTTGAAAAAAAAATTCAAGAAAATCATCTAGACTTGTTCCAAAAGTCATTTAGGTAAGACACCTAGAGATTAGCTTCCTCAGAATAAAAAGATACCCAGTAACATATACACAATTGCAATGACTTCCCAGACCAGCCAGAGTGGGTAAATACTCAGTTACATTCTCAAAACCATAAAAGAAGCTATAATTTCCCCAAACACAATCCCCAAAAAGTAAAGCACAAAACGCATACATGCTAAACAGTATCCCTCTCATTTGTAAAGTGATACCTTCTGCAAAAGCAACATCACTCTCTTGCCCGAATCCCATGGAGCCATCAGACAACCAGAGACTCTTCTTAGAGAGCAGGTACATTTGGGTGTTCAAGCTAAACTCAGCGGCCACTGGATCACTGACCTAAAACCAAATGTAAAAGTCCTTTTATGCATTGGTGGTTCTGATGGTGCACAGACATACCGCTCACAGATAGGTACATTCACCATACGGTGACCATAGAACAGTAAACACCGCACTGCAGTTTTCATGCCCTACCAAGCCAACTTAAGAGAGTTGTAACATTGTTTTCGTCCTTGAAAAGGAAAAACTGGTGGGGTTAAGTTATTTTTTGAATGGGACTAAATAGATTTGCTTGAGCTCATTTCCACTGGTTTATTGGGGTATATGAAGGACTTGTAAATATCATTTTGTCAGTAGAAGGCCAATAGTATAAGTTCTTGAAAAAAAGATGCCATCACATTTCTTATAATGCATAATGGCAGTTAGGTACTTTGAGGTGGTTTGGGCCACAGGATTTCATTCTCTTTAGAGAAGAACAAGAAAAGAAACGCAAAAATTCTCAAATGTCCAAGACAAAAAACTTCAGGAGGAGACAAGATAAAATCATAAAAAAAAAAACCATTGCATACATTAAACTCTGAATTTTACATCCTGTGCTAACAACAGATAAAGGGCAAATCTTTCCTCCTTCTTTTCTCCCTTGCTTCCTTAACTGATTTCTTTTCTTTACACCATGCAAGAATTAAAGTCATTCATGTGTGGATACTTTTTTAAAAAATTAATCAATGTAAAACAAAGTGGGATTCTGCAAGTCACGAGATAGTAACTCTATAAGCTGCACCTGTTGGAATCGGATGTCAAGGTCAAAGGTGACAGGCTCTCTGGGGTTGCAGGTGACTGGCAGGCTGTATTCCTGATGCGATGGGGCAGTGCATGGCAGCAGCTTCACTGTATAGGTCCCGGAGTAGTCACGTACCTTTGAGGAGAAGACATTGACACATTACATTTAAAAATCCGAGGTGTAATCGGATGGCAGCAGAAAAAGAAAATCAATAAGAGTCTTAATCACTTACGGCAAAGTCAGAGACAAAGCTCCACTGCTGTACTGGCTGGTTATAGGTTGGTTCACTCCTTATGAGGCGGAGGGAAAATGTCAGGCCCGGATGATCCGCTGACATGATCACTGAGCTTGTAAAGGATGCTAGGAAACGTTAATAATGATATAGTGGTTCAATTAAAAGAGTGCATAACAGTTTAGCATTTTCAAAATACCCTATCATACATTATTTGCTTCTATTTTTATGAGAAGGCTGCAAAGCAGTCATGGCTGGTATAATTATCCTCCTTTGGCTGATGAAGAAACTGGGCTGTGACTGACTATGTGACTTTCCAAAGATCACACAGCTAGGACATGACTTTCTGATTCCTACTTCTGTTTCTGCTCTATAGTTCTGTCAAAAGATAATTGTACAGAAATGCTAAAACTGTTCAGATCTACTTTCTGGGAGTCAGAGCAGCACAATAAAGGGTGATGTAATGCATTTATTGCACTGAAGCTATGAGCTGAACTTAAAATAGTTCTATTAGTATCCACACAGCTGGGCAAACCCAGTTTATGAACGGAGTCTAATTTTACTTAGATTGCCTGCAATCATGGTTAAACAAGGATTCAGTTTATTAGAAAGGTAGACATGTAGCAAGAACTGTATAGACCAGAAAATCCTTATTTTCCAGAACTGTCAAATGCAATAAAGCAAAATGATTTTTTGAATTCTTTCTTTCTTGTAGCTCAGTTTCATAAAAGTACAATGAGGCTTCTTTCTCTTCCTAATTAGTCAGCCCTATTCTCTCTTTTATTAGGGTTCAAGCCTACAAAAAGAAAGGATATAAAGATGTTGAGTGAACTATTTTCCCTTTCCCATTCTAACATAAGTTGGCAGAAAAATAGCTTATTTTTTATTTCACTCTCCATGTTACTTGTTTAGTAACTGTTACCAGTTTAGTAACATGGAGAGTCAAAAAATAAGCTCTTTCTAATGAAATGTCCTTTATTTAAAAAAATGAAGTTAGATGTGGGATTTTATTGACGACTGCCTTATTGATATTCAAAGCACAGTGCATCACAGTTAAATTGCATAGCCAATACTTATTAAACATAATTAACAACGTCCAAAACCTAAATACGAAAGTGAAGTACCTCTTCTGACCCTATTAAAAGGGTTTCTCATAGTACCTAGGAAAAAGCTGTGAACAGAGAAGTGCTTGCTGAATGAATATCTGCAATTCAATTTGTACAATGGAAGCAAAGCAGAGAAAGAAATCATTATTCCTATGCTTTTTATCTAAGGAAAACTTTGCTTAATATGAACTCAATAGGGTGTCCTTTTAATTTTACTCTAATTATTTTGCATTTTCTCTGAAAGTCTGCATAATGATAATTTTGTGGATTCTGAGATGAAGCTGAAGAATTATCAAGCCCTCATGGAGATAATCGCACATGTACAATTCATTTGAATTAAGGGCTTCAAAGGTAACAGGGAAGCATGCTGAAATGTGTGAAAAAGGAGAATCTATCTCCTTGTTGTGTGGGGAGTGGCTGTTAAAAGGTAGCAGGGCTTACCGGGATGTGACAACACGAATAAGCCATGGAACTGAGCCTCTGTTTTGAAGTGCACAGCCAAGCGCCCCTCATCACCGATCCTCATGCTGGTTGGATAGAGGGAGCCTATAATGGGGAGAGTACCCAGAATGAAAATATATGCAGCCGGAGACCCCTATGTACAGATTCCTTCCATAAATTAACCTGCTCAAGCTTGTCTTGTCTTTAAGCAAACAGTATTATCAGAAGAATTCTGAACAATGGAGGAGGAAATATCTTCATTTTCTTTTCTAAGCAGAAAAGGAAGCCAAAATGAATTATTAAGTTACATGAGTCACTGTAAAATACACAGACCAATTACAGTAGACAAGTTTTTAAAAAAAGTCTTAGTTTACACAAATGAAGCTGCAAATTGAGAGACATGACAAAATTGTCAAAATGATGGAGATTCAGACATGTAAACAGAAATAGGTTTGAGTTATTCAGAATTATTCCTAATTTTCTAGACTTAAAGAAAGCTCTGAAGCTTTCCCAAGAAACTTAGCAGTTTGATAAAATTTGGCTCCAGAAAAATCAAAAGGAAATCAGAGATCCTATGTTGATGTTGGGAACCACAGAAAAATCCTCATTAAGATTAACTTAAATATGTATCTTCTAAAACAAGATATGGACTTAAAGCATTTGAAATAATTTAAAATTATAATTCAGGGTGATCATATTACCCGTCATATAGCTCTAAAATAATTTTAATCCGCTTAAGAGAGTAGATTAACATATAAGATGCACAATCAACTCTTTTCCTGCTGGCTAGTAAAATGTAGTACTGGCATGACACTATGAATTTATGAATGTTTGTGGAATCAGAACAGTAATATATGTCTGAAACGGAAAAGGCACTCATCTCACTAACGGATTTATGATATTGATGCTTGTGGACTTTGAACTGTGATTCTAACATGGAGGTTGAAATCAAGTTTTGCAAATGCTTGTGAACCCAAGCTAGTGCATTCACAATCGGAGTTCAAAGACGTTCAGTGAAAGTGTCTCAGAGGAATCGAATTTTAAATCAGAAAGAGATATTAGAAGTTTTGTCTATCATTCAAAGGAAATTAGGGCTCAGAAAAGTTAAGCAATATGCTTGAGATCTCACAGCTAGTGAGTTGTAGAGTCACAACTAGAATTCAGACAACAATTTGTATTAGAGTTTAAAAGGCACCTCTTATTTTCAGAAATAAAATGTGTAACTTTTTCTTTTGTTCATTTCTTGTTTTCACTGGAGCTTCCTCTATTCATTTTCTAGAACCCAGAAAAATACATATGTTGTGTTATGTAACGTATAATCACCTAAAATAGATCACAAGAGTAAAATATCCATGAAATATATAAAGTTATATTTGATAATCACGTTATAAATAATTTGAAGCACTAATATGATTTAAAGAGTTTTTTGATGAAAAGGGTGAACTTATTACAGAATAGAAAAAGAAAATATATTGAAAGTTTCTTGTACTACTTTTAGCAAAAGCAAAAAAATCCTCTTAAATAATTTAAATAGGTTACAAAACTAGAGTATTCCGTCTTATTAACTCACCTTGAAGTTCAGCCTCTGGGGGGCTGCCAATCCCATCATTCCACAAGATGGCAGTGTCATACACAAAAGTCAGACGAAGCTCTGATTTCAAGTCAAAATGCTGCCAGCCTCCTATCCCCACGGGGGAATGGAACACGTAGGAAACATACAGGGGGACTCGCAGGGTCACATAGGACTGTACTAGGTTTAGGACCTGAAACAATAAAATTACATCTCTCAACAAGATTCAGTGTTAACTAAAGGAGCCTAATTTTCTACAAGCCATCTTCTCCTTTCACTTAACTGAAGATTTTGAGTAATCATTGAGAAAAGGAAATGACAGCATTTTACAAAACTATTTCCCTTCACTTAATTTTGGATCAATTAAATAGTTGACACTAACTACCTTCATTGGCAACAAAGTATATGTACCAGAAATGCTTAGGATCATGCATTATTTTGAGCATACTCTACTTACAAAATCCTTTTTACTTTAGAGTAGTTTTATGAAGATATAGTTTATATACCATATAATTCACCTATTTAAAGTAAACAGTTCAATGGTTTTTAGTACAATCAGGGAGTTGTGCAACAAACACAATCAATTTTAGAACATTTTTATCACCTCCAAAAGGAAGCCTGTACTTATTAGCAGTCACCTCCTAATCTCTCCTCCCAGCCAGCCCCTGGCAACCACTAGGTCTCTATGGATTTGTCTATCCTGGACATTTCATATAAACGGAATCATACAAGATGTGGTCTTTGGTGATGGATTTCTTTCACTCAGCATAATGTTTTCAAGGTGCATCCATGTTGTAGCATGTTTCAATACTTCATTCTCCTGTTACTGAATTGCAGCCCATTGTATGCACATTTTATGTATCTATTTATCACTTCATGCCATTTGGGTTGTTTCCAGTGTTTGGCTATTATGAAAAAATGATGCTATGAGCTACTTTTTTTTTAATTAGCAGAATATGAAACATAGATTTAGAAGCAAATATATTTACTAATGACATAT
Source organism: Sapajus apella (assembly GCF_009761245.1). NCBI lineage: Eukaryota > Metazoa > Chordata > Mammalia > Primates > Cebidae > Sapajus > Sapajus apella. Next base: position 12,422,922 of record NW_022436972.1, on the reverse strand, counting down.
AACATTTATAATATCTCAAGAATAATTAGTTGAAATGAAGTGTTTTGCCTTGAATTTTATACTTTTCTCCTTCTGGTATTTAGCAGATGGGTTGAGAATAGTGGAGAATAAACTAATATTTATTTGTTGAGTAGTTACCATATTTCAGACACTGTACTAGCTTCTCAATAAACACTACTTAATATTTTCACTCTCAACCATAATTATATATATGTATGTATGGATAGTTGGATGGATCAATGGATGACAGATAGAAAGAGAAGAAGATAAAATTAAGATGCAAAGGAAGAAAGCAAACGTCCCGTATTTTCTAAGCTTCCTGAATGGTTCGGCCAAGATCAGAACTCAGCTTTTGGCCCATGCTTTTTTCTATTCTGTCATACTTCATTGTACTCCAAACAAAGAAGAAGGCAGTCGTAAGGCCATCTAACAAAGGTTATCATATTTAATTCTCAAAACAGCTCTGCACAATAGTAGGAGAAATACAACTAGCCTCTTCTACATAAGAAGAGAGGACTTAGGTCAGATCACATTCCACAGAAGTTTGAATCAGGCTGTCTGCTAATGGTCTAGTTCTCCTTCCACATAGGCATGAGTTAACGAATAATTTAAATCATGAGAACTATGATTTATAACATTATTATGAAGTCAAAAGTAAACTGCTCATGTCACAAAAATGATGACCTGAATCCTTAATAAAAATATATAGAAGAGAACCATCAATCAAGCAAGTTATTTCATTCTCAGCTGTATAGTAACTAGCATTCCCCATAACCTGCTAGCCTGGCCAGCAGGAGAGGTGCTTTGCATTAAAAGTCCTTTGAGACAGTAGTTTCTAAGGGCAGCTATTATTACTTCACTGAGCAATTGATTTTGAAGTGCAGTGGAATGGACAGTGATTAAGTCAATCCATATGCCACTGGTCCTTAAGATTAATATTTTACCTTACGATTTTAATAAACCATTATTTAAAAAAAATAATTAGGCTTTAGGCATAGATTCTAATTAAACTTTATAGATGCTAATTATTTTTTAAAAAATAATTAGGCTTTAGGCATAGATTCCAATTAAACTTCATAGGTGCTAAGAATAATTTTTTTCCAATATTATATTCTGTCCATCAAATGTTACTGAGTATGCTATTTTGGAGGGAATTACTAATATTCACTTCCTATGAATAAGTTACTTAGAGTACAACTCCTCGACTAATTCTTATTTGATTTTATTTGATGTGGTAAACTAGAGTTTGATCATTTTTGGACACAGAATCAGCATTCCATTGCATTTTCTTAGTACCCATAACAAGGTCTCCTTTCTGTCTACTAAAAATCTCCACCTAGAGGAACTGGAGCAGAAATGAAGCTACCTTGACCATCTAGTTCACCTACCCATTTCTTTCTTCAAAAGTGCAGAGTGCAATGCAATCAATCTAACTTTTAGATGTCATCTTAAAAAGTGCTTAATTTTCTTTCAGCCTGTATCACAGGACTTTTCAAGGTATTTGTTTATACTGAAAGAAACATCTGTCAAATCTTAAAGAAACCGAGATACGAGTGATTTCATATGCCTTATTGATGTTTCAAGTTTCTTCGTCAAAGACAAGCCATACTTAAAATTCCATATTTAAAAGGAAAGTGTAAAATGCAAATACTATGGAAAAAGTAACACACTGTCAAGTTTATTCTACTATACATCGGGGTAAGTATATATCATGCAAAAAAAATTTAGAGTGGCTTACATATAAAAGAGAATCAGTGTACAAAGTATAAAGTAACGGGATGGAAAAATGACCTCTCAAGTATATTCCAGCCTCAAAATTTCATATTTCTAAATCAAATACACAGTAAAAAAGAGGCATAATTCTTCCTCAAAGCAACTAAGAAAAAATTTGTTTACTTTTCTAAAATTATGCTATGTCTTCTCATAAGTACATTATAATTTCATGTTTTAAGTGAAAACTATGATTGGGGTTGCATTTCTGTAGCTTATTCATGCAAATTGAGCAACTTTATCAGTCACTGTTTACCTAACACGTGGAGAGTTAAGAGTAAGGAAAACATTTAAAAAGTAGAGAGGATACCAAGAAGATTAAACTGGACTAGCCTTATTTGCAAGTGAAGGATCTGGTGCTGCTTTCAGATGTTTGTCCTTTATTTTTTTTCCCATAAGCTTTAATCTTCGTCATTGTCTTAAAGTCAACTGGTGTTTCTTGTTCATCGACTTTGGTACGATGGTGCTTTGCAAGAATGTATTTATACTATCATGGCCAACATTTGATCAGCCCTTGTCCATTAATTCACTTCCCTCCTTTTGTAAAATAAGTGCTTTAATTATAAACTGTATAAAAATACCTTGTATAAAACCCCTTTTTTGATTATTACAATAAGTTGAATTGTAACAAATGAAATGTTGATTTTTATAATAAAACAGTGGGAAAAAAAAGATGCTATGTTGCAAAACAGCTAGCCAGGACAATAAAAGGTCAAATGATCTACAGTTTTTAATTATTCTTAAAAACTGTTTTCAAGAGAAAAACTACCAAACTATTGAATAGTTCTAAGAACTTCATTTAGCTTTAATAACCATTTTGCATTTAAAAGATCAAATGATCCGCAGTCTAATTATTTTTAAAAATTGCTTTCAAGAGAAAAACTACCAAACTATCCAATAGTTCTAAGAACTTAATTTAGCTTTAATAACCATTGTGCATCTAAAGTGTTATTGTGTACCCAAACAACTTTAAATTTTACTTACAAAATATGTGTCACATATAAAGGTGGAGTGGAATCATTTATTTAATATATCTCTATTTTGTTTTTCCTGTTATTTATCTGTGTTTATATTTTAGAAACTATTAAAAATGATTTTAGAGTCAAACATTGTTAGAGAAATTCCAAATTTGTTTTTCTTGGCAAGTAAAATTCTTAACTTTTATGAGTGATGATCTGACTCTCGTAACTACTTTGTTGCTCTGTAAGCTTCATGTCTGGTGTCCTCATGAGTACTTGGTATGTTCCCGGGCACAGAGTAGGTGTTCATTAAATATTGCTTTAATGAATAAATGTACAAGTAAATGAAATGGCAAAATCAGATATGGTTTTAATAACAGCTGAAGCTAGATGTGGTCTAGCTGCATAAAAGTTAATCACACTTCATTGCTGTTAACAGATAACTATCCTGTTAACTAAGAAGGGGAATAATCTGAATTGGGAGGTTGGAGAAGGCAGAAAACCCTTCCAGTGTGGTGTTAGATTTTCATTTACAAAGAAAAATGCAGGGGCATGGCAATATTTTATGGTGGTAGCTTTAGCTACTAAGAACACTTTTAAAAAATCAATTCTCTAACAAGTTGTTCCTGGCAAAAGCAACTACCAGTTGATAAAATGTGTTTGCACAGTGATTACCTTGAGCTAACTTGCCAACTTTGGGAAAGGACTAGAGGAGGGCAGGTAATGTCTGCTAGGTGTTTGGCCTGGGCTCTGTGGGACTGTTGAGGACAAGCAGACCTGGGTCAGCGCTGGCTTGCTGCAGGGGCTGTGTACTGGGGTAGTCAATAAAACCGTGAAGCTTCTCTGAAGCATATGGAGTCTGTGTTGATGGTTTGCTTTCCATTTTTGTCCATTTTTCCCATTCTTAATGCTGAAATGCAAAAGTCTGGAAGGCCCTCACGACAGTCCAAAATAGAGTCTAAAGTAGAATTTACCAAGTATTTAGTTTGCTTTTTCTCAGGTGCCATCTCATGAAATATGCTTGTATTCAACACTGATCTGCCTGTATTCAAATAAAGCTGTAGACTAGTGTTGCTAGGGCATGGATTTGTACTGTTTTACCAACAGTGGGTGTTGATGTAATCTGGCATGTATTTTCATGAACGCTGTCAGGCAGCATACTTGTACCAAGAACAAAGGAAAAAGTTCATCTGGCTTTCTTGCAATTGTATGTGTGACCACATCCATTCCTCACATTCACTCACATTCAATTTAATGCCCAGATAAGCATTATGATGTGTTTAACAGCATAGGCTTAAAAGCTACATGAACCTGGGCTAGTTATTTGAATTGTCTTTGCTTCAGCTTCCTAATCTGTTAAAAAGATGCAAAAATAGTACTTATCTCAAAGGGTTGTTGTGAGGCTAGGCTGAGTGGAAATATACAGAGTATTTAGAAGATGGCAGGCACGAAGTAAACAATAAATAAATAAGTTATTACAATTATTATTGTCGTTACTGTTATTCTTAGTACTATTATTAGATATTTTGTTCTCTTCGCTGTAAGCCAAATCTAATGAAGGAAAGTTAGGCCAATATCTCAGAGGGCTGAATATTTTATACTCTAATATTTATTTTCTTCTCGCTCACCTATGTGTCAATAACATGTTTGTGTACGTTGAGGTGAGGATGTAGAAGAATATCAACAGCAAGGGGATAGGTAGAAGCTTGACCTCAAGGAAGAAGGTAGAAGAAAATGGGATGGCCATCTGTGAAGGTTAATTTTAGGTGTCAGCTTTACTAGATTAAGGGATACCCAGATAGTGGGCAAAGTATTATTTCTGGGTGTGTCCACGAGAGTGTTTCCAGACAAGACTGGCATTTGATTCTGTGGACTGAGTAAGGAGGACTCATCCTCATGCAATGTGGGTAGGCTCCGCCAAATTGGCTGAGACCTAGATATACCAAAAAAAAGGCAAAGAAAAGGGCAAAAATAGTACTTATCTCAAAGAGTTGTTGTGAATTCTTTCTCTCTCTCTCCTGGAACTGGGACACTCTTCTTTTCCTGCCCTTGGATAGCAGAACTCCAAGTTCTCTGGCTTTTAGACTGGGGAACTTAACCTGGGTTCTTAGGCCTTTGGTATCAACTGTGGAGAGTAATACCCTCAACTTTGCTGGTTTTCAGGTTTTTGAACTTAGACTGGGCCACATCACTGGCTTCCCTGGTTCTCTAGCTTGCAGATGGTCTGCCATGGAACTGTTCAGTCTCTACAATCTCATGAGCCAATTCTCATACAGAATCGCTTATCCTCTATCTATCTATCCATCCATCCTATTCTGTCTCTGAGGAGAACCTTGCCTAAAACAACACCTCTAACCTTCACTCCAAGAGAGTAAGCAATATGTTTTATTAAATTGTATTATCATTTACAATGAAGATTTTATAATTTTATAACAAGATCCTAAAATCTCAATGACTTACTCTGAATCTTGTCATCGCCATGATATTGATCATCATGGTTATGCTATTAAATTTATTTTTAACAATGCAAAAGCAGAAGAATTCTTTCGGAAGGAACTCATACAAGTTAGCCATCTTCCTTAAGAAGGTAACACAAGCTATTCAGAACTGAGTTATGCTGCAATTCTTACATTGCACTCTCTTCTAATATTATGGAACATTAGCTTTTCTAGCAGTCAAAACTTAACTGAAAACCTGCAATTGCTGATTTTCACCTAATGGAATTGAACCATTGTCAGTTTCGATAGAGAAGCAGAGTAATGACTTTTCTAGCTAGCGGGAGTCATGGGAAGAAAAAAAATACTGAACACGAATAATTCAATACAGGCCCTGGAATTTTAAAAAATCTAGCAAAAATACTGAACACAAATAATTTGATACAGGAACTGGAATTTTCAAAATCTAGCAAAGTATAGTCACTATAGCTGAGCTAAATTTTACAGTAAGACGATTTGAAGAATGAACACAGTAGAGGGCAGGCTTTGCATTCAAAATAAAATGGCCTTGCTACATTAAAAAAGTAGACAGATATAATAGGATAAAGCCTAAGCAAACAAGTGCAGGGTTTTTATTATTGATAGAAAGGGCTCCCTGGGTGACATGTATAAAGGATGGAGAAGTGCTGCCACTTTGTGGAGAAGATAGAAAGCATTATTAAGGGTAAAAACAGGCTATAAACTACATGAGATCCACAGAGAAGCTCAATAATGCAAAGTGATTTTAACAAGCAATGAGAACTACAGTGTAATTCTATTTCTATATCCAATTTTGTTTATGGCAATAGATCCTGTGATGTAAGCAAGATTCCAAGAGAAAAGTAACCAGAAAGGACATAGAAATAATTTAGTAATGGACTGAAAACAGCTTTGTAAGGAAGACACGAAGGAACTAGAGATACTTGATCTACAAAGGAAAAGGGTGAGGTAGACTTGTAAATATGAGCCTTTGTTTTTCTTCTGGGGATTGAATCCTTATTTTTCCATGTTTCTTTCAGGTGGCAAAAACAGGTGAGGAAAGAGGGATCTGCAGGATGAATACTTATAAGTGTTACTTATAAGTAACTTGGTCAAAGACATATAGCTAGAAAATACCGGAGCCAAATTTCGGTCAGCATTTCCTTGATTCCAATATCCAGATTCTTTCCACCATCTTATACTCCCTCTCTGTTGGTATTTCTGTTGGCGTTTTTAGCAATCCCTGCAAGTTACTAAACATTGCTGCTTTTTGACAAGGTGACTATGGTCACGTCTCACTACCTCTGAGTCCAATTCAATATCAACACCAGCTGAGCTTGTCAAAGTCTACAGATTTACTGTGGGCTTAGCTCATGCTAGTTATCTAGCTTTTTCTTGCTACCGGTTGTTATATATGTCAACACCTTCGGAATATAGCACAAAAAATACAGCCTCACTTTAGCTCAATCTGGAGGGACATGATATCGTCTGTATACCATTCAACACTTCAATGCATAAACCTACTTACATAACTCCTTGTTTAGTCCAGGTAAGACAGAGCACTGCTCTTAGTTCAAATACTCATAACAGTTTTAAATTATGCCCTACATATTTTAGGTTCTCTATTGTAACCCCGATGAAGATCTTGCTTCCTTACCATTTAACAACTTTGTTGCTGATGATGAGGTAGGGGTGAGAATTGTTTGTGTGTATGTGTATTTTATGTGTGAATGTCTGTGTAGTATGAAGAAGAATCAGTAATTGTAGAGTGAAAATAACAATAAGCGTTTAATAAAAACACTTTTGACTGTGTTAATAAATGATAAATGAATCAAAAAGAGAGGAAGAGGAGAAAAACAGAAAGAAAAAAAGAAAGTAAAACAGGAGGCTAGAAGAAGAGGAAGCTTTGTAAAAGGTAAGGGGAGAGGAAAGTTAGAAAACAGGGAGAAAAATTAAAGTGACTCCCAGGACTGTAAAACCTCACTTTAGGTGGCTCATGATACAACATCACAGGCATCTACACATGAACACAAAAACGATAGCTTATACTTTGAAGGGAAGTCAGTGTTTGGATTTTTATAATATCAGAGTAGATTTGGAGCTTAAGGCAATAATTATACAGCATCCTTTGACATAGATTTAATGTTTCTAGCCCATTGTCAAAAACTATATATATTCTGGCCCACTGTTCAGAAATAGACATGGATTTTCACATCATCCGTGCCAGCTGTTTGTTCCCCGGTTGTCACTAATGACCTATACCACCAAGATGGAAAACTCGAGTTGGGACTTAGTACAAATCTATGTGACAAAACAAACTAATTGGTTTATCCAGTGACCAAACTCAGATGTTATAAATCTGTACCTGTCCATCTGTTCCAATGGTGCCACCACAGTCAGCAAGGAGTTCTGACATGTCATAGTAGCTAACGAACTCCCATAAACAGGCCTCTAGGTTCAGGTTTCGGTAGAAGCGTAAGGTATTGGAACCTCTGATAGATAAGCTGTACTGGTAAGGATATGTCTCGCCAATTATTTCCGGATTTTTGGTAGCATCAGTCAAGAAACCATAATGAGTCTTCACTTCAGTATAATCCAGGAGGTTGGAGCACTTGTGGTTTCCAACTCTTGTACCATCAGGGCTGAGGGTGAGCTCAAAGTTGGAAAGCTCTCTAGTGGAGATCACAGGAAGCATGCCTAGGATAAATTGAAATCATTGTTAATATTCTTTCAGGTAGCCAAGAATTTTGAACACGTTAAAATTTCTTTATCTCTTGAGAAAACAAGTGCCATAAAATACTGCACAGCAGTGATGATCCAGGCTGGGCACTGTGGCTCATGCTTGTAATCCCAGCACTTTCGGAGGCCAAAGCAGGTGGATCATTTGAGGTCAGGAGTTTGAGACCAGCCTGGCCAACATGATGAAACCCCATCTCTACCAAAATTACAATAGCCAGGCATGGTGGCAGGCACTTGTAATCCCGTCTACTTGGGAGGCTGAGGAGGAGCATTGCTTGAACCCGGGAGGCAGAGGTTGAAGTGAGCTGAGATCTCACCATTGCACTCCAGCCTGGGCAGCAAGAGCGAAACTCCATCTCACAAAACAAAAACAAAAACGAAAAAACAAAAAAGTGGTAGCATAAGAACCCTTGGGTTCCGCAGGAAAATTTCAAGATATCCATGACTTAAAGGCTGTTTTCATAATGATACTAAGTTATTATTTGACTTTGCCACTCATATTCTCTCACAAGTGCTTCTTTTCAGAGGCTACAAGATATGATAAATTGCAACACATTGAATACAGAAGCAGAGAATCCAATGATTTTCTGTTAAGTCAGACATTAATGATACCTTAAAATATAAAAGTACCACTCATTATTTTTTATTTTATAACATACTTTCTTAAAAGGATGTATTTATGTTAATATGTAATCTATTTATTTTTATTTTTAAGTAAGTGAATAAATATTTAACAATTCCTCAGTTTTAATTTAAAATCCAGTAAATATTTATAGCTGTCACCCACATAAACACAATGTCTTTGAGAGCTTCAATAATTTCTAGGATGTCCTAGATCACAAAAGTTGAAAACTGGCCATGCCCAGAGTGGCTCATGCATGTAATCCTAGCACTTTGTGAGGGCGAGGCAGGCGGGTTACTTGAGGTCAGAAGTTCGAGACCAGCCTGGGCAATGTGGTGAAACCCCATCTCTACTAAAAATACAAAATTTAGCCAGGCATGGTGGCACGCACCTGTAATCCCAGCTACTCAGGAGGCTGAGGCATGAGAATCACTTGAACTTGGGATGTGGAAGTTGCAGTGAGCTGAGATCACGCCACTGCACTCTAGCCTGGGTAACATGTAAGACTCTGTCTCAAAAAATATATATATGAATAAAATAAAGGTTGAAAACTACTACTGATATATAGTACAGGCTAAGGATTGAAAATTTGTTCTGTAAAGGGTCAAATAGTAAATATTTCAGTATTGTGGGCTCTGAGGTCTCTGTTGACTGTTCAATGCTCCCATCAGAATGAAGGCCACTACCATGTGTAGGAATAAACATAACTCTGTGCAATAAAACTTTATTATGGATGGTAGATTAGAATTTCATACTACCTTCATGTTTCAAAAATAGTCTTCTTTTTTTTCCCCAAACATTTAAAAATATAAAATCCATTCCTAGCTTGCAGACCATATGAAAACAGGCAGCAGACTGTATCTGGCCACAGGCCATAGTGTGCTAACCCCTGGCAAAAGCAATACAGCAAAAGACTATGAATCAGGCTTTCTCTTTGAGCCTTCCCCATCTCTTCCTTTCAGATTCACTCAGAGCAAAACCTTGGACCCACAAAAGAAGCGGTCAGCCTCAACTACACTTCTGGCAGAGCTGTGGCTTTTGAACATTGAACGTTGCATTCAGAAAATGCAAAGCCAAGACTTAGGAGTGGCAAAAGAAAGAGACACTCTTTCTTTTAGGAAAGATCTGTTATAGGTCTCTGTTTCCTTCATGGGTCCTTTCTCAGCCCTTTGCAGCTCCAGTTACACCTCCACATGGACCTAGAGATTGGGTGATTCAGGGACCAACACTATGCCACAAAGAAAGGAGATACAGATTTCTGGCCACCTGCCTTTCCAATCCCCAGAAAAATCTGAGGTTGTAATAGACAGACAGAACAGATGGTCCTGTTCTGGGAAGGTATATTCTACCTTACTGCTCCTCATGACGTTTTCTCTCCCTTAGCTACATAAAATATAACTAACATATCAAGTAATAAAATTAATATTAACAATTTGCTACAAGTATAAAGTGAATTGAGTGGAAAAAACTTGAAAATGCCTTCTGTATATAGTAAAATATTCATAAAGTATGATAAAGTTATTGATGCACACGTTCTGGTCACAGCTCCCTAGCCAGAGAAAATAAATACAATACATAATACCTGTTAGTTTCATTTTTTGTTTTATTTAAATATCTGGGAAATGTCTTAGTGACATGATAAATACTGAGAGAGACATAAAACTCCAGCTATAAAATTGCCAACGTATGTTGCAGGTAGACACTAAGATAGCAAATACTTTACTATAACTTCAAGTCTACGATTGAAGATACATTTGTGCTGTTTCATAAAATCTAGTATTATATCTATCTAATTTTAAAGAATGCTTCAATTGCCATAGTTATAAAAGCTGGGTAGAACAAAGCTAAAACCGTTCAAGGAGGCAGACGGACTTGAAGCTCAAGTTGCAAGGTGAACATCTGTTGAAGCTTGGTTGTTTAGAAGATGAAGGAAAATACACCAGGTAACGAGGAGTCCAGAACAATTCCGTGGACTTGCTTACCCAAGTCACCTACCGTCTATGTGCGGCATCGTGACAGTGAGCTTGATAAGGTTTGTGTAGTCTGGGTCCTCAGGGCCTGTGTAGCGCAATTTAGCTGAGAACGGCTCCGCCCCAACAACCCCAGGTACACGGGGCTGACAAAGACCTTGAAAAATAATGAACACATTTATGCTAAAAGAAGGTAATTGATAACATCTAAAGAATGTTTTTATAAGTAGGAGCTATTATTTTTCTATGTGGTTTAAAATTCTCTGTGGAGTAGGACATGGCTGACAGTGCACATCATGTCATAAAAAAGCAGAAGGGCCACAGGGTGAGAAGTAATCACAGCAGACAGTTTGGTGGCCACTTGACAATTTAGGGATTGTTTAAACTTTGAGAAAAAAGTTACCATTCAATGTAACTTAATGTGTGCTGGTTTTTCTAGATCATGCTCATATTCACAAAACCATTTAAAGTATGAACAGACACAGTAAAAATGATTGAAAGTCAGTAGGGTAAAAGTAAGTATAGTTAAACCAAGTAAATTTACTTTTTACTCCAGAATAATATACTTATGATTAGTTATGTTTACATTACTTATAAGTGAATAAAATGAAAAATATGCTCATTTTAGGAACTAAAACTAATGTCTCCTTAAAAATCAGAGAGCAAAATGTGCACAGCAGAGTTTTCCCTATATATGTAATTTTTTTACAGTATGTGTGTTACATATTATAAACCATTTTATATTCATCGCTCTATCTTTCTTTCTCATATCTCTCAGTGATCTTCAATAATTTGGACATAAAACTCTTTCTCCAATATTTCCCTTAAGAAAATAGTAGTGTTTATTTGAACATCATGAAAGGGACCAAGATGCTGGATTATAATTTTAAAAGAACTTGGAAAAATATAATTTCTTTTCTATTTGTATAGGACAGAGAACATACATAGGTATTTACTAGAATAGCAATCAGAAGCAGGCCCCAGCATACGGGCTGTCTGATTTATTAAAAGACAGAATCATTTTAAGGTATTATTTAAACATTTGATCCTGAATATATCATAGTGGCAGGTAGGACATATGACCTCTCTTTATGCAACAAATTTACTTTTGAATGCAGTATGCAAATGGATGATTTAGAAATAGAATCAGATATATACACAATCTTTTTTTTTTTTTTTTTTAAACTCATTAAAATTATTCTGCAGAGTGAAGGATTTATTTATACAGTGGATTTCCTGTCTTTCCAATGTGGTCCCCAGCCACAACCTATTCTCCTCCCCAATATATTTTTGCTCCAACCTCAGATACAGTCTCTCTTGTAATACCAAGATGTGAATTTGCAGATACCCCTCTACCTGGACTGCGTTTCCCCTCCTGTCCCCAGCAAAATACTACTCATCCAATGACCAGCTGAGCTTCTTGCACAGCATGAGCTCTGTTCAGAGCTGACCCTTGCATATCATTCTGCCTTGTCTCCTGGTTCTTCCTCCTCTTCCTCTCAGAAGTTTCCCCATTTATCTGCTTGCTGTTCCCACAATATCCCATATTCTTTCTTGCTTTTACGAGTTGTTGCTTATGCTTGTTTTCCTGTACTGTTTTCAGATTCAGCTTGAGCCTCCCTTCTTTGCTGAGCCTTTCCTGACCCACTCAGGGTAGAACGAATCGCTTCTACCTTTGCATTCCTGTGCCCTGTCTAGACTAAAATGTGTTCACATCTTCAACTGGACTAACAATCCCTCAAGGCAGGGATCCTGATCTCTTTATTTTATAGCCAGCACAAAGCATTGTATCCAGCATATAATAGGTACTCAAAGGTAGAATGAATAAATATTTTGTTTTTCTAATAAATAGGCAGAGGTTGCTGTGAGCTGAGATTGCGCTGCTACACTCCAGCCTGGCACCTGGCGACGGAGCAAGACTCTGTCTCAAAAAAAAATTTTTTTTTTTGGACCACTTATAAAATATATGGAATATGTGGGACATTTGGAAGTATTAAAAACCAGAAAATAGGCATTTGTAATATTCCACAGTATTCCAGTGATCTACCCGGGAAAGTGGAAATGACTGACCTTCTTCTCTGCTTATGGTTACGATAGTGCTCATGAGCTCCAGGCCTTCCTCCCCGTTGGTGTTCACAGCACGAGCCGCACACTGCACCCGGGAGCCAGGCTGAAAGTATATGGAGTCCAGCGTGACCATCTTGGATGATGTAAAAAAGGTGTCGAAGTCCACTTCTCTCATAGGGCTGGTCACACCATCAGGGCCCGTGGGTGCACTAATCAGCCACCGATACCGGGTCAAAGTGTCATTGATGTTCTCACTTGCACAGATAGAACCTGTTTTATCGTAATCTGAATATTTGGGGTTGCAAGCCTGTGGAAAACAAATGACTGTGTTAGGAACAGAGTCGAGAACAGTGTGGAACCCATTCCTCTCCAGTTCTGCCATTGAGTTTTCACTGCTGCCTTTCCTGATTTCTACATGTTGTTCATGCAGCTTCCAAATTTTGATTCCCAGCTATGATAGTGTTTATAAACTCTCATCTTGCATTTCAAACAATGTATTGGATGTTTCTATTTCTAAGTTAATATGTGTAGAATTGCTATTTACATCATAATCTCTCAAATCATTAGGTTTGCCAATTATCTTTATTCTCTCTCTTTTCCTCCCTCCTTCCCTCTCTTCCTTCCTGTTCTCATCTTACTCCCCTTATCCAGTGAGTCATGAGCTTGACTGATTCTTCTTTTGTGATATCGCTTAAGTTGATGCCTTCCTTTCCATTCCCAGCAGCACCTCTCTGTCTAATTCAGTGTCTTTTCTTCCAGTCCATTGACACACAACTGCCCTGTTAACCTGCCAATTTCTAAATATGACATTTAAAACTCCCTATAATTTGACACCAAATTTTTATCTCTGACTTGTTGACTCAATAAATATTTGTTGTGTACATTTTATATATAATTGATTATAGAAGTGCTGTTGTGATATAAAAATAAGTAAGTCATAATTTTAGCTCACAAGGGGCTTGCAATTTAGAGTCAAGAGAAGGCAAATTTTAAAAGTAGTGATAATCTGCTATTTCTTATGCTATTTTTTCTAGCTGTAGCTCATATTATAATCCCTTCTTCCTAGAATGGTCTTCCCTTATCAGACTTGAATTCTAAACTATCAAAATTCCACCTGACCATCCCAAACCTCCCCTCATACGTGGAGCTTCAGCTCTAACTAATAATTTGTATCATTCTATGACAGTGGTCCATCTTGCCTTGTATTAGAGTTACCAATTTCTATATTCTTTTCTTCATTTCTAAATATCTTGAATGCACACTTCAAATCTTATTTATTTTTCTGTAGGTGACAGACTGAGATAACACACTATGTACACATTAGTTAACGAATCTTTGTTGGGTGAAGAAAGAAACAGGACCTTTACTTGATTCTTGTTATATTTGCAAAGTTCAATGGTTAAACCATGTAGTATTTTTCTACTTTCATTTATTCATAACAAAGCCAATGCTATATTGATTACAGTTTGTAATTATTTAAAATAATTATCTTAAAATTTTCCTCAATTTTGTGAATCTCCTACTCACTGTGACACAGATGACAGGATAGCCAGACACGGGTCCAGCAGTCTCCTTAGCTTTGGAAGTGTCATCATACATCAACAGGGACACAATTTGAGGGACAGAAGGAAAAGTGACATCTGCCATGCTGCTCATTTCTTCTATATACACAATGGCTTTAGTCATCTAGATGAAAAAGATAATTATCACTGATTAGTGAAATATTAAACTTTTTATGCTTCTTATGATGCAAATTGTCATACTCAGAGCCCCTGGAGAGCAACAGGCCCTAAATGGCCTGCTGCACATGACCTTCGCACCTTGTTCACATCTTTTGGTTCCAGGGGAGGGCAGCTGACCTGGGGCAGTCAGTCCAAAGGTTGGCCGGCAGCCCAGGAGGTGTTCGGGCTCTACATTTTTTTTCTCCGTTGTGATGACAGTAGCTAAATCTGTTTTGGGGTTGTGAAGGGAAGTTTTATGAAGAAGTCAATTCACTGACAGTGGGAGGAAAGCTGGAGGACATTCTGAGAGAAGGAAGATCACAGAGGTCATGGGATGCTGTGAGCCTGGATGAAGCAGATGCCAGTAATAAGAAACTCTTTAAAGCAGCTGAGGGCAAAAGGCACCGCCTTAAACACAGGCAGGGAGAATTTGAGTCCCAGACAGAAGAGGAATTTATGAACATCTGCTTCTGGGCAGGGTGAAAAGAGCACCTTGCTGTGAACTTGCCCTGGCTCCCAATAACCTTCCAACATCTCAAAAGAAGCTTTCATCACTGGAAGTAATTTGAGCGAATCTTTATTCTTTTCACCCAAGAGAATTTCATATGCTACTCCATAAAAATAATAAAAGATTCATCTTATGTGATGAAGACATAAAACTATATTTGACAAAGATTGCCCATACTTGAATTTTAAATGACTTGCTAAAAAGCAAGGCACTGTAGTAGAAAAACCATCAAGCAGTAAAGATTACAAAATGGTAAAAATATTTAAGGAAAAAAATTTCCCAGCTGGAACTCAAACGAAAGTGAAACAAATTTAAAAAGGTAATACAGTAAATTTAAGCAAAGATATAAAAAATTAATACATTCCAAAAACAGATGTAGTTTTCAAAATTATTTCCAGTGTAAAGGTCAGCATTCTGTGGAATTATGTTCATTTTGAGGAAAATTCTGGTTAATGAGACAATATAAATTAAGTAAGTATGGATAATAAGATTTAGGACTGCAATATTTTGATCATGAGGCTGTGGACATCAAATTCTGATAAAGCCAGGAGAAACAGATCTTGATCTGGAGGGTTAGCAAACTGCTTTGTGGGTTCAAATATATGTTTTACGAGTTGTGGCGTTGAATTAATAGTTCCCTCTTTACTCTGAGATGCTACTTTCCTCTCCGATGGTTAATCCCAAGGTCAATCAATCATACTGACTGACATGGGAAGGGTAGTGCACTGGTTTCGGGCTCAGTGACTTCAGTCCTTGAGTGTCCACAAACATGATTTTTCAAAGAAAAAGGCAGTTCTTGACTATGATCTAATCAGAACAAAATATATTAGGTGGTAAAAAGAGATTATGCATATCTCTTTCATGTAAGGCTTGTACAAACTCTCCTCATTTTATGGTACACTATGTGATTGCTTTTATGCATTTTCTCTGATGAAGTGCTGGCCATGAATTTATGTACACATTACATTACTTACCTGCGTCTCTGCTATCATATTTTCATCGGGCTTTAGGTGAACAGTGAAGGCCTCTCTCATCTCTCTCACCTCATCAAAGATAACTTCGATTTCAACCACGTGCTGGGTTTCTCCTTCCTTAAACTCAATTTCTACAAATGCAAAAATCACAGATTTAAATTGTTTGCATATGAATATAAGAAGTTTTCTATCAAGCTTTTTTAAACTGTGACTTACAATGAGAAATATGTTTTACACTGTGGTCCAGTATATTTGGCTGTGTGTGTAAAATGAAATCAAATGTTTAATGAACACCACCTATTTTTACTCATTTAACTCTAATATTTTCTTTTTTTCCCAAGACTTTAATTTTATTTTTATTTTTTATTTCCATAGTGTTTGGGGAAACAGGTGGTGGTTGGTTGCATGAATACACTCTTCAGTGGTGATTTTTGAGATTTTGTTTCGCCCATCACCTGAGCAGCATACACTGTACAGGATTTGTAGTCTCGTATCCCTCACCTCCCTCCTACCCTTTCCCCAGAGTCCCCAAAGTCCACTGTATCATTGCTATGCCTTTGCATCCTCACAGCTTAGCTCCCACTTATGAGTGAGAATATACAATGTTTGGTTTTCCATTCCTGAGTTACTCCACTTAGAATAATGGTCTCCAGTTCCATTTAGGTGGCTACGAATGCCGATTTTATCTGAAGGAAAATTTTAATAATAAGACATTGGTTTGTTGGCCCATAGTTTGAAAAGATGCTGAATTACAGGAGTCACAATCAGTAGTTCTAATATCAGGACATAATCTGAAAAATTAACCTCTTATTCTCCAGAGTTTCTAAACCAATAGGACTCAAGACAAATAAATGTGATCATAGGTATAATACAGTGTGAATGGGATTTACATTATGTATATATACGGATATATAATTGTTGAGTTTTTTATATAATATCACATTATATTTTAAAAGACTTCTTTTTGGGCTAATATCCAGGATCTGCAAAGAATTAAAACAGATTTACAAGAATAAAACAAAAAGGGCTTCTGTCGTGAGTGGCACACATAGAGCAACTTGATTGCTCTTCGTGCGGAATTGACATCAAGAGATTTCAGAAGCATAATTTTTTGGTATTTGGGCAGCTGGTGATCATTGTTCCTGGCAACCTTTAAAAGAAAAAAAAAAGAAACAAACAAACCCATTCAAAAGTGGGCAAAGGACATGAACCGACATTTTTTAAAAGAAGACATTTATGAGGCCAACAAACATGAAAAAATGCTCATCATCACTGGTTATTAGAGAAATGAGAATCAAAACAAGTCAAATACTGCTTGTTCTCACTTATAAGTGATAGTCAAATAATGTGTACACGTGGACATCAGGTGTGTAATGATTAACACTGAAGACTTCGGAGGCTGGGAGAGTGTCAGGGGCCGGGTATTGAGAAATTACTTAATGAGTACAATGTACATTATTCGGGTGATGGATATACTAAAAGACTAGACTTCACCACTACACAACATAACAATGTAGCAAAACTGCACTTGTTCCCCTTAAACTTACACTACCCCAAAAGAGTGTTCTATTTTTATTTCAATTGGATGTTCCCCTTCTTTTCCTTAAGGGCACTGGCACTAGCACACAGAGTTGGCATGACCCATCAGGAGACAGGTACTGGAAGTCCTGTACCTTCTGACACAGGGTGGTAGTCTTCTCCAGAGGTGGCAGAACCATCCTTGGTGTGGACTCTCACGATGGAAACCTTTGAAGTGTCTCCTTGGCGAATCACTGGAATTCTTATAACCACTGACTCTCCAGGTTCTTTGGGTTCAGTGACACTAAATTTGGTTTCTCCAAATTTAATAACAGTCTCTAAAATTGTGGGAAACACAGACAAAGGAAACTGTTAGTAAGGGGAATGCTTTCCCCTCATTTCTAATGTTTATTTCCATGTGGGAGGGGCTTAGTGACTATTCCATCCCTGGCTTCTCTCTGTCCCCTCACTCAAAATTAGTGGTGTGTGTGGAAGGAAAAGCAGGAATGTGTTGTCCAGCTCCTTCCCGGGATTTAACGAGCCCCCAGTGAGCATGTGCTCCCAGATGTCTATATGTGCCATAAATTACACGTGAGCAAGTCACTGAAGGTGGGTGGGGAGGGAGGAAACAGTTAATACCCTATACTCAAGGGTGTGTACAGAGTAGAGAGCAGGTATGGATGTTTGGGATTCAGTGTTTGGATATAAGCCATATTCTCCAAGGTCAACTTTATCAATTTTAATGGTTTATTTTGTTCCCCATTTGTATGTCTTTTTTCTATTTCTCAATTGCTTAAGAACCCTAGTCAGAAAGCAGGGGAGGTGGGGAGATTTTTCTGAGCCACTTAAAACCTTGACTTGGATGGATTTTAGTTCCCAATTTACTGTTGAACACACACAATAAGTGACTTCTTACTATCAGCATCATCTCGGATCCTTATGAGAGTTTCGTTTTGTTCACCAACTGCAGCCCCGAAGGGAGAGTTGCTTTGTGGCGTGCCGAGGACCAGGCGGAGTTCCTCGACCGCCTCATAGAGCATGTCATCCATCAGCTCAAGGATGCAAGGCTTTTCCGTCTCACCTGGAACAATAATGCTAGCAGGTTAATCACGTCCCACAGGAATATATCTACAAGTAGGAATGTGAGCACCAAGGGCAAGCATGTTGATTTTGAACTGCTGTATCAGTTCAATACGTAGGGTTTGTCATGTAATAAGCCTTCAATAGATATTTGTTGAATAAGTGAATAAATATTTAAGTACATGCAATGACAGGTCCTTATTTGTATGTGGAATTTCTTTAATTTCTGTCTTTAAGCTCATTGCCACACATCTTAGAAAACAAGAGGAAAAGCTCAAATGCCAATTTTGTTTATGAATTTCTAGCATTACATTAAGAAAGCAAGATTAGCAGCCTTGCATGTGCTGGTCATTGTTAATTTGACCTCAACACTAGTTTCTAGTGTTAGCAACTTTTGACTTACTAAACAAATCATTGAGCCAACTTTAATACCCAGCATTGTAAAATCTGTACATTTGATATGCTCTTGTCCGCTGAATAAGTTTTAAATAAACCATATATCATATCACTGGAAATCAATCAGTTAATGCAGATACCATAAAGTGCATTCATTCAACTTGATAAAAATCGATCTCACTTTCCTCATTTAGTGCACATAAAACCATGCCATAAGCCTGTTCATATCAAGGAAGTTGTATTTTCCTGATACATATTTCTGAGTAAAAATTTGGCTTCTTCAAATTTCTCAAAAACATTTCAAGTGAAGCTTACCAGGGAGGAATGTAATGATGGAAATATCAGTGTTTGGACGTTCTTCAAAGTCCATCATCACCTGTGCAGACCCCTGCCGGGTGTAGCATCTCACTGAAGATCTGTACTGGACATCCCCACTCCTATGGATCATTGTAACTATCTGCCCATCACTTTCGCTGCCAGTATATATTCGTTCTTTGAATTGCATCTTAGGTACTGCAAAAACAAACAAAAGATCAAAGCGAACAGAAATTTCCTTGTGGAAAATGGCGTTTCAGAAGATGTGGTTTAGTGGAAAGGATAATGAAACATAAGTGAGAAGAACTGGATTCTGTCTCCATTCAGTCACTTGCCAATGTTTTGCCTTGAGCCAATTACTTAAGAGTTACCTTTGACATTTCGCTCTGCCTGTTTGGTAAAGTAAGACTATAGAATGAAATGCTAACAAGTGGATAAAACCACAAACCTTAAGATATTTGAATCTATATGTTTCCTAGTCATGAGACTTTCAGAATTTCTTGACATGAAGAACACTAAATATTGTGCACATAATTATAAGCATAGTTTACTCAGATCATGTTGGGAAAGTTGACTGTGTGTGTGTATGTGTGTGTGTGTGTGTGACAGAGAGAGAGAGAGAGAGAGAGAGAGAGATTTTTTAGGTGACACCTATGCTAGGTCAATGATGTATAGGGATCATTGACAATAGGTGAGACTCTCCCAAGCACTGTCGGAATCATCATGATTGAAGAGTGTTCAGAATTCCCTTGTGATGACGCATCAGAGAGCTCTGCCATGTGTCCAGCAAAGGGTTGTCCCAGAACAGCATTTTGGCACATTATTAGAGAAATGTTACGAGTGTCAAGGGGAAGGAGATGAAAGAAAGTGTCTTGTGCTGGGAAGTGGAGAAAGATCATTGACACTCAAGGGTCTGTGCAGTTCCACATGGTTCCACCCATCTGTGGTGAGGAGAATTCTTGAGGTACAATCAAGATACTGATGGCATCACTTTTTTTTTCTTAAAAGTTTGAGAGGAAGAATAAAAGTTTTATTCTGTTACTGTCTAATTCTGTCAAAATCATCAGGAAGAGAAAGTGTGGTCAGCTAGGGTATTTGAATGAGTGGGACTGTGTCCCCCTAAAATTCATATGGTGAAATCCCAACCCCCAATACCTGAGGACGTGATCTTATTGGTAGGTTGGGTCTTGGTAGAAGTAATTAAGTTAAAATGAGGTCATTAGGGTGGGCTCTAATCCAATATGACTGATGTCCTCATAAAAAGGGTAAAAATTAGACAGAGACACATACAGGGCACATGATGTGAAGAGACATAGGGACAAGATGGGCATCCTCAAGCAAAGAAGAGAGGCCTGGAATATCCTTCCCTGATGGCCTTCAGAAGGAAGCCTGCCAACACCTTAATTTTGGACTTCTAGCCAACAACTACGAAATAATAAATTTCTGTTTTTTAAGCCACCCAACAGTAGACTTTGTTATGGAAGCCCTAGCAAACAAATATATATATATATATATATAGTTTAGCATCTTGCTCATCATATATATATATATATATATATATATATATAGACCTTAGCTTATCATTTCACTTATCATTGTAAAATTAATAAACACTCACAATCGGAGACAGAATCATTTATGGACACTGTGGCTTTGCTGGGCTCCCCGAGGGCTGCATTCATAGGCATACGCAGCACCAGTTCAAATTTCTCAATTCCCTCCAGCACTGGTTGTCCTAGATCATCCAGAATGACAACACGAACAGGCTGCATGTTGACTCCAGGTGCAAAATCTAAATTACGGCTGATGCCTACATAGTCTGTTCCAGCTATGACAGTAAAAAAAAAATATTCAGTTGGGGACTAATTAAATTGCAAAAAATTATAAGACATACATCGTGTAATTATATTTGTAATTTTTTAAAAAATAGAGATCAGCATAACCCTACAAAAAATACATTTAATAAAATGCAAAAGATTAGTATCTACATAGCTACGTTGGTGGTAGAGCAAAGATCAGCTGCTGAACTTTATCTATGTTTCATGGTTAGACTTTGGATTGGTTATAGTTCCTCTGTGTTATAGTTCTTCTAACTTTAGTTTGAAAATTCTCTAATAAGGGTAATAAAAATCAGGCTTAGAAAAATCAGCATATCAATTTACGATCCTCATAAATTACATATGAAATATAGACATTTAAAATTTTGTTAACATTAATTAAGTATTTATATATCTTTGCTGGACCTACCACAGAACATCCTACTTAGGTATATGGTTGCCTGTTAGTTAAAGCAACACATTTACGGTACCAGCTCTGCCCACACTCCACCCACCCTTGTCCCAGGCAGAGAGAGGCTTCTACTCTCAGAGGTATATTTGAGCTTTAATATTTTTCAGATAAAGGGAGCTATATCTAGTGTTGATACCGCCATTCATATCTAAAGTAGTTTAAAACAAAACTGTCTTTTAATCTGTAGCTACTACATCCACAAAGACTGACAGTGGTGGGAAATAGCTGAATAATGCTGCTTCTTTCTTTGTTTTTATAGCTTCTGCTCTTCTGACTCTCGTTCTGTATCTACTTTGCCTCTGAATGTGCAACTTTGCTTGAGTATGTCTGTCTTTAATTCACTTTGTAGAATGTCAGTGTCTCCTTGTGGTCCTTTTTACACTTTTTCTCTTCTTCTGCTTCTTCCCCTTTGCTCTTATTTCTCTCTCTCTCTCCCCTCATCTCTGATTTGAATCTTTCTCTTAAAAATGACTAATTTAGTTAAACAAATGTTTACTGGGCACCTGCTACATGCAAAGCACTATACTGCTTCCACTACATTAAAAAAGTTAAAACCTAAGGGTGACTTTTAAAATGGTATAAACTGTGCTTGCTTTGTGTGATGTGTGTATGACAGGCCTGTATGTTCTCATGTGTGTGTACTTGAGAAAGTTTGTATTGTTGGTCATTTAGAAAAAAAAAAAAGGAAATTTTGAATTCTATGCTTGCTGTAAACTTTATAATCAACTTTTTGGAGATGTAGATCCTGGAATAAAAGATGTGCTAGTTAGTACATTTTTTATAATGAAGTATGGAAAAAACCTTTTGGATCTGAAGTATTTATAGGGACACATGGTTAAAATAAGGAGACAGCCAACTGAAGACACATGCCTGCATAATACTTAAATGTCATAGGTTTCTGTGGGGATAGATTATGTGCAGCAAGATGATTTTCCTGCATATAATGCCACAACATTCAACAATATTAGATTTTCTGAGAGTAGAGAACCACTTCATGGAAACATCGGCCTTAGTATATAGATCCTGTGAGTCTTGTGTTTGTAACCTAGCTTCAGATTCATGGCACTTAAATGTACTTTCCCAAAGCAGTAAACAAAGCCTAGATTTACCTCCTAGAGTAATAACTTCAGCAAAAACAATACACTCAGCCAAACTGCTTTAATAGAAGTGAAGTATTTCAGCTTTAAATAAATTTGTGTCATGGTCACTGAAAATTGCAGAACAACTGAAAGAACCGAGTGGGAAACTGCTCACCCTCTGCAGAGGGAGGATCTGTTTTCCGAGATCTCACTGTGACACTAGAAGACTTGGACAGGTCCGTGCCCATTCTCCACACCCGCACTTCCACGGAACCAGCATTCTCATCCACAGAGTATTCCACATCACTGAAGTAGAAGATGGGTTCTGTTAAGAATGGAACACAAATCATTTCTGTTATTTTTAATTTTTCACATCCAACTCTATTGGCATGATTCCAGAGAAGAGTGTGCTTCCTGTTAGGGACTCCTTGTATCATCACACTTTTTCCTTTTAGTAAGGTAACGTCTCTTCCATCGGTACTTTTCAGGTCAAAATATTACTGCTTAACAATCAAACATATGCATAGTAAAGTGCCTAATAAAATATCTTCATCCTGAGGCATGAGTTAGTTTGTCCTTCATATGTAGGATGATAAGGGGCTTCTAAAAGTGCCTCTGGAAACTTGGTTGGAAAAATAGAACTAAATGGAACAAAACACATACCTGATTATTTTTTTTAGTTTGGCCCAGCCACTCCCTTAATTATCTTCTACCCAGTTTCCACTCTGGAACAGAGCTATAACTTCTTGCATTATGCCATTTTCTGGTCCATTAGATTTGAGCTTAATTCAGTGTATATGGGCCTGCTATAATCATGAGGGTTAGAGCCTACTGTCTGTAACTAGACTGAAGATTGCTAGTCCTGAAGACTGCAGGGCCTGACTACCAGTTACCTGTAGAGCATTGGAGATGCTCTAGAAAACAAGTGAGATTTAACTAACTAAATAATCTCATACTAAGAGGTTAATATTAATTCTAAACACACATGAAAATGAGGCAAATTCGATCACTATACTAGGGCACATGCTTTGGGGACTTTGTATTTTTTTCCAATACTGGTGATAAATTTGAATTGATCTAATTATTGTTTCTGCCTCACTCAACCTGTGACCAATGGTCTACCTTGTGGTAGAGGTGCCAGAAGTCTGAGGTTTAGCAGTCAGCTGACCAATGAAAAAACAGAGATTTAATTTGTGAGCTTACTGTAAAAAACATAGTTCATTTCAAGATATACAGAGACCCACAGGAAGTTGCAAAAGTAGTATATACTTCACTAATTGTGAGCTTATCTTTATAAGCAAGTATTAAGAAAGATAAATTACATCACTCAGAATGAAGATTAATGATAATAGTTACTATGTATGAACAGACACAGGTGAATGTACACACTTAAGGTGAACAATCCTTTGACTTGACACATTCTAGTCATCTGTCTCCAGTTTTACAAGATTCAAAAGGACTGAATCTAAGAGAACATGCAACTCACATTACTGTTCCTTAAGAAGGAAGGTCACTGAAAGGATGATATCATGTTTCAGAGCAGCTAACTGAATTCCCACACATACCAAATCAAGCAAAAGTCTACAGCACTGGCTCACAAAGCCACTTGGAAAACCAAAGAAAATTCATTTTGTGCATTTTTCAAGTTGAGTATGATTTCTTTATTTTCCAATAAATTACCTTTGTTTAAACTAGAAAAGTTTGTTTTCTTTGTTTCTTCATATGGTGGGCATGATAAAAATCATACAGCTCTCTCAAATTCTTCAATAGTACAAAACCAACCTTAGAAATTCTGTTCACATACTTTGGTTCAGGGGGTGATAAATGTCCCTACAGCATAGTTTGCCTCCTTCTTATCCTTTTAATTTGGACGGTGCTAGGGCACATGAGTGTACGTGTACAGATGAAGGTGTTATCTGTTAACCTCAGTCAAAGCAGACCTCAACTGCAAGCCAATACATTCCTGACATTTCTCACACCGAGGTAGGGGGCAAAGGTGAAGACAGAGAAGCTCTGAAAATGCATCTTCTGACCAGATGGCCAAACCAGGCACATCTGTAAGCCTTTTAAAAGGCTTCCATAATTATCATGAAGGCTTGATCACCTGCATCCAACAAGTGATCTCTGTAAGTCTCTTCACATTCCTGGCAAACTACACCATTGCCCAAATTAGGTTTCTGAGTCATGGGAGAGAGCTGTGAAATGCAGTTAAGGGAGGACCTATTATTTAACAATGATACCTTCCCATCTTCCCATCTCCCAACTCCTCACAAACACATAACAAAAAAGGAACACAATAAAATCATGTGAGTGAATAGACAACCGTGAAACACCAAATAAGCTACACATTGGGGACCAAATGGTATGTTGCATGTTTCAGACTCATTCTATCAACTTTAACACAGGTGTTTTTACTTTACAGCTTAATGTGTAGTTTTTATTAAAAAAATATATGGAAGTCTTATATATGTAGTACTCTGAAAACTTTAAGTTGTCATTCAAAATGAATGAGTTTACCACATATGTACAGACACATGTGTTTTATATGCATGTGTGTGTATTTGTGTGAGTATGTATGTCAGCAATATGGAGAGAAAGAGGTTGGGGTGGCATGGCATGTGACAATGTTAGAAAAATAAAAACGATATGAATGATGCAAACAACATTATTATGTTGCCTATTGCATAATATAGTGTTATCTCCTGTGGGAAGAAGGAGGGGTAATGGAAATGGGATTTTAACCCTAAATCCTTCAACTTTAATACAGTGCTAATAAAAGGAGAAAAGTTAATTAACTACTTCCTTAAAGCTTTTGATTATGAGTAGATTTATTTATATGATTTTTCTCCCTCTTTGTGCTCCACTCATGATGATTGAAAAACTGGTCAAACAATCAATTGCAATTACTGAAGTTAAAGTTTGAAGTGATCATTATGAGATTAAAACACATTCAATAGTTTCTACATAAAAAAAAGAAAAGAAATTCTGCTAACTACCTACTTTCTTGTGCCTGAATAAAAAATAGCTAAACATCAGCATATTTTTTTCAGGGTTAGATGAGTGAGAACTAAAAAGAAGTAACAATTATGTTTATTTCAATTTCTCATATCTTTTCAAAATATCTAAAATTTGAATGTTGTTTATAATCATTACCACTGGGACAAAACGTTATGTAATATGAATGAGTTAAAGATCACATCAAGGAGTGGGTTGAGTTATAGATGTCACTTAAGAAAAATATGTTCCTGGGACATTTTAATGAGTACTAAGCTAGAAGAAGGAACAAAATAATAAATGGATGAGACTGTCATGCCTTTGAAAGTTATCTACTCAAAAATCCAGAATAACTGCTTGTCCCAAAAAATTATTATTTATGAATAAGACTTTTAACTCACCTGTTTCTTTGATAAACTTTTTTTTTTTTTTTTTTGGCTTAGGAACTGGTTTCTTTTAAGAAAATAAGTAAACTGAAGATCTTTATAGATCAGTTATGGAACTACCCCTACCCCTATTGCAACTTAAAATAAATTAGAAGTCTGTTCAATTTTTTAATTCATTTCTTAAATACACACTGTGCCTTGTACCATGTTTAAATTCACAGACTTAAAGGATAAAACAGTCAGTGGAGGGTATTATTACCTGTAATGAGAGGATGATCAAATAAAGCCATACATCTCACAGCCTACACCCACCTAAGACCATAAAACAGTCATTGCTCATCACTCCACCACCCTCAGATGACACTCCAGAATGCAGAGGAAAGATAAGTTTATCCAAATTGTCTGTGAGCAGTGCAAAGGAGGTTTTGAATTGGACTGGTGAGTGTGAAATTCATAAGGGAAGCCAAACTCCACGCTCCATCCCTTGAAGTCTTTATACTTTTAAATGAAGAACACAGATCAAGGCATTGACTACAGAAAAGTCTATTTTAGCTCATTAAACATAAATGCGCTTCTCAAAATTGGGGATAATTTCACTACCCACAGCACAGAAACGATCACATTTATTTCCTACAGATGTAGAAAAGGTGGCCAGGTGGTGAGCAATATAGCACACATACCTGCAACAAAGACAAAGAGAAAACAATTTAAGTTTCTTTCCCAGAGGGAAAAAGTGAACTTTTTTTTTCAGTGTCTAGATGGATGTTTACAATTACAGTGTGTCTCATGAGATGAAAGGAAGCGGTGTCAGTAGTAATTGCTATCTGGAGCCAAATCTTATTTACTCATGTGCACATAGACCATCATTCAAGTAAGCTTTGCAGATCTAACCAATGTGTTTGCTTAGAACTGAATGAAGTAAAAGCTTTAAATGCTTTTTCGTCCAGTGCTGAAAATAATACAAAGGAATTGTTTCCAAATGAAATCTTTCTTCTGAGATTTGGACCCTGAAAACTTACTGCCTAATCAAGCCATGTCCCATGGGCACCTCAAGGTGACCTTCTCCATAATGGAGTCCACAGGGTCACCTCCACTCCCCTTCCCCTGGTTTCTCTCTGTCTTATTGCAACTAATCTAGCTGCAGGCAGTAACACCTTCCATTTGAATTTTCCCAGCAACCACTCAACTAGGCTCTTAAGGAAAGTGATCATCCCTCAAAGCAAATCTCATCATGGTACTCCCTTTGCTGAAAGCCTCTCAACTTTCCTTACTGCTCTTGGGATTATTCACAAGCTACTTAACATGGTTTACAAGACACTGAAACATTTGGGCTTGGTTTGCCTTCTCAACCTCGCATTTCAACCCTTTTCTACTAAACAATCCAGTGTCTCAAATGTGCCCCTCCCAACCTTTGGTCTATGGCTGCTGCTGCTTTGAATGTTCCTCCTCATCCAGATACCTCCTTCTCTGCTCATCTTCCAAGCTTCTGCAGAAAAGTCACTTCTGTGGGGAGCACCCTGCTTTCCCCTATCAAAGCCCTTGCTCATCTTCTACTGTCACTGTGAGTATGTCCCCTACTGTCTCTGAACTCTGTAAAGGGAGGAATCAAGCCTCCTCTATTCACTGGTACTTCCCTAACATTAGTTTAATCAATGCAATAGGTGAGCAATCAGTATTTTTAGAATGAATTAACATCAAAGTAGAATTATTTATTTGCTGCAGCAAATGAATAAATATGTCTGTCTTTGTGGTGGGTGAGTGAAAAGAGGACACTCTTAGCATCAGGCAGTGGCAGTTAAGAAGCCTCAGAAAGAGGAGCCAGTGATTTTCTCTGCAGTAAAATGACTTTGTAAGGCTGCCCTTTGAATCTGCAAGAAATCTATTGGGAAGGAAAAGTGAATCAAAATGAACTCAAAGAGAAGTGGCTTCTTTTCTTTTGAAATACTTTGTTTTCACTGGTTCCCAGATAGGAAGTATACTAGAATTATCCAAGAGGATTTAAAAATACAGATGCTAGGGCCTCCTCTCCAACTTACCAAATCAGAATCTCCAACAGGTGTTTCTAGGTACCAGTGTTTGTTTATTAATAAGTTTTAGGGTTTTTTGTTTTGTTTTGTTTTGTTTTTTAGATGGAGTTTTGCTCTTGTTGCCCAGGCTGGAGTGCAATGGTGTGATCTCAGCTCACTGCAACCTCTACCTCCCAGGTTCAAGTGATTCTCCTACCTCAGCCTCCCAAGTAGCTGGGATTACAGGCATGGACCACCACGCCCAGCTAGTTTTTTGCATTTTTAGTAGAGATGGGGTTTCACCACGTTGGTCAGCTAGTCACGAGCTCCAGACCTCAACTGATCCACCCACTTCAGCCTCCCAAAGTGCTGGGATTACAAGTGTGAGCCACCGAGCCCGACCTAGGTTTTAGCTTTTAAAGCAGTTTTAGGTTCATGGCAAAACTGAGCAGAAGATACACAGATCTGCACGTGCCCCTGGCCTCCACACAGGCATAGCACTAGTGTTTTTAAAAAACCCTGACAGGCAACCAACTTGGAGTCAGCAAGTTGCATATAGTCTGCGTAGTTTTAGTTCATTTCAGTGTCTTTAACACTGGTAACTTAATTACTAGATACCACATTAGCTGTTTTAAATTCAGTGCCTTATTTCATCACAACCACCCTGAGGTGTGTACTATATTAATCCTGTTTTCACAGATAAATCAATCAAGGATTAGGGAGATTAACAGATTTGCCCAAAGTTGTGCTGTACATCAGGGAAATAGTGGAAGTAGGATGTATATCTAGATAAAGCCTGTGCCCTTGACTACTATTAAGGGAGGAAAGGAGTCATAACAGATTTTTATAAGATTTTTATGGACAAAATTTTTACCTAGCAATTCAATATATGGGGATGTGTCATAAAGAAATGCTAACCTAAATGTTCAAAGATACATACAAAGGATTGTTTATTGTATTTCATTCATTTATATTAGGGTGCAATTGGAAACAAGCCCCAAATTCATCAGAAAGGGATTAAATTCAGTTCTCTCACAAAATGGACCACCAGACTATAAATCATATATATATATATATACATATATATATATATATATGTATATATATATATTTAATTCATCCAAGGTTAAAAAATATTTGAGATATTGATGCTCTGTGAGTTTATATCTTATACTCTCTACTTAGCTTCATCAGCAGCAGTGATGGATAAAATATTAAAGGTAATTTGGGTTGCAGTGAACCAATACTGTGCCATTGCACTCCAGCCTGGGTGACAAAACCTGACTCTTAAAAAAAAAAAAGAAGAAGAGATCCAGGCAAGATGGATGGCTGAATAGAACAGCTCTGGTCTACAGCACCCAGTGAGAACAAAAGAATTTGGGTGATTTCTGCATTTCCAACTGAGGTACCTGGTTCATCTCATTGGGACGGGTTAGACAGTGGGGGCAGTGCATGGAGGGAGAGCAGAAGCAGGGTAGGGTGTCATGTTACCCAGGAAGTGCAAGGGGTCAGGGAACTACCTCCCCTAGCCAAGGGAAGCTGTGAGGGACTGTGCCATGAGGTACGGAGCACTCCAGCCCAGACACTATGCTTTTCCCAAGATCTTCACAACTCACAGCCCAGGAGATTCCCTTGGTTGCCTACACCACCAGGACTCTGGGTTTCAAGCACAAAACTGGGCAGCCATTTGGGCAGACACCAAGCTAGCTCCAGGAGTTTTCTTTCATATCCCAGTGGCACCTGGAATGCCAGTGAGTCAGAACCATTCACTCCCCTAAAAAGAGGGCTGAAGCCAAGGAGCCAAGTGGTCTAGCTCAGAGATCCCACCCCCATAGAGCCCAGCAAGCTAAGATCCACTGGCTTTAAATTCTCACTGCCAACACAGCAGTCTGAAGTCCACATGGGATGCTCGAGCTTGGTGGGGTAAGAGGTACCTGCCATTACTGAGGCTTGAGTAGACAGTTTTCCCCTCACAGTGTAAACAAAGTCGTGGGGAAGTTCAAGCTGGGCAGAGCCCACTGCAGCTCTGCAAAACCACTGTAGTTAGACTGCCTCTCTATATTCCTCCTCTCTGGGCAGGACATCTCTGAAAGAAAGGCAGCAGCCCCAGTCAGGGGCTTATAGATCAAACTCCCATCTCCCTGGTAAAGAGCATCTGGGGGAAGGCACAGCTGTGGGTGCAGCTTCAGCAGACTTAAATATTCCTGCCTGCCAGCTCTGAAGACAGCAGCAGATCTCTCAGCACAGTGCTCCAGCTCTGCTAAGGGACAGACTGCCTCCTCAAATGGGTCCCTGACCCCTGTGCCTCCTGACGGGCAGACACCTCTCAGCAGGGGTTGACAGATACCTCATATAGGACAGCTCTGGCTGGCATCTGGCGGGTGCCCCTCTTGGACAAAGCTTCTAGAGGAAGGAGCAGGCAGCAATCTTTGCTGTTCTGTAGCCTCCTGCTGCTGCAGCCCCCTGCTGCTGATACCGAAGCAAACAGGGCCTGGAGTAGACCCACAACAAATTCCAGCAGAACTGCAGAAGAGGGGCCTGACTATTAGCAGGAAAACTAACAAACAGAAAGCAATAGCACCAACATCAACAAAAAAGATGCCCACACAAAAACTCCATCCAAAGATCATCAACAGCAAAGACCAAAGGTAGATAAATCCAAAAAGATGAGGAAAAACAAGTGCAAAAAGGCTGAAAATTCCAAAAACCAGAATGCCTCTTCTCCTCCAAAGGATCACAACTCCTCGCCAGCATGGAACAAAAGTGGACAAAGAATGAGTTTGACGAACTGATAGAAGTAGGCTTCAGAAGGTGGGTAATAACAAACTCCCCTGAGCTAAAGGAGCGTGTTCTAACCCAATGCAAGGAAGCTAAGAATCTTGAAAAAAGGTTAGAGGAATTTTTCTAACTAGAAATACCGGTTTAGAGAAAAATATAAATGATCTGATGGAGCTGAAAAACACAGTACAAGAACTTCTTGAAGCATACACAAGTGTCAATAGCTGAATCAATCAAGTGGAAGAAAGGGTATCAGAGATTGAAGATCAACTTAATGAAATAAAGTGTGAAGACAAGATTAGAGAAAAAAGAATGAAAAGGAGTGAACAATGCCTTCAAAAAATATGAGACTATGTGAAAAGACCAAACCTACATTTGATTGTTGTACCTGAAAGTGATGGGGAGAATGGAATCAAGTTGGAAAACACACTTCAGAATATTATCAATGAGAACTTCCCCAATCTAGCAAGACAGGCAAACATTCAAATTCAGAAAATACAGAGACTACCACAGAGATACTCCTTAAGAAGAGCAACCCCAAGACATAATTGTCAGATTGACCAAGGTTGAATGAAAAGAAGGAAAAATTGGCAAAGGCAGCCAGAGAGAAAGGTCGGGTTACCCACACAGGGAAGCCCATCAAACTAACAGTGGATCTCTGCAGAAACTCTATAAGCCAAAAGAGAGTGTGGGCCAATATTGAACATTCTTAAAGAAAATAATTTTCAACCCAGAATTTCATATCCAACCAAACTAAGCTTCATAAGCGACGGAAAAATAAAATGCTTTACAGACAAGCAAATGCTGAGGGATTTTGTCACCATCAGGCCTGGCTTACAAGAGCTCCAGAAGGAAGTACTAAACATGGAAAGGAAAAACTGGTACCAGCCACTGCAAAAATAACCCAAAATGTAAAGACCATCAATGCTATGAAGAAACTGCATCAACTAATGGGCAAAATGACTAGCTAGCATCATTATGACAGGATCAAATTCATGCATAACAATATTAACCTTAAATGTAAATGGGCTAAATGCCCCAATTAAAAGACAGAGACTGGCAAATTGGATAAAGAGTCAAGACCCATCAGTATGCTGTATTGAGGAGACCCATCTCACGTGCAAAGATACACCTAGGCTCAAAATAAAGGGATGAAGGAAGATTTACTAAGCAAATGGAAAGAAGAAGAAGAAGAAGAAGAAAAAAGAGGTAGGGGTTGCAATCCTAGTATCTGATAAAACAGACGTTAAGCCCATAAAGATAAAAAAAGACAAAGAAGAGCATTACATCATGGTAAATGGATCAATACAACAAGAAGAGCTAACTATCCTAAATATACATGCACCCAATACAGGAGCACCCAGATTCATAAAGCAAATTCTCAGAGACCTACAAAGAGACTTAGACTCCCACACAATAATAGTAGGACACTTAAACACCTCACTGTCAATATTCTGTGAGACAGAAAATTCAGGATATTCAGGACTTGAACTCAGCTATGGACCAAGAGGACCTAATAGAAATCTACAGAACTCTCCACCATAAATCAACAGAATATACATTATTTTCAGCACCACATAGCACATATTCTAAAATCGACCACAAAATTGGAAGTAAAACATTACTCAGTAAATGCAAAAGAACAGAAATCATAAGAAACATTCTCTCAGACCACAGTGCAGTCAAATTAGAGCTCAGGATTAAGAAACTCACTCAAAACTACATAACTACTTGGAAACTGAACAACCTGCTCGGGAATTACTACTGGTTAAATAACAAAATTAAGGTAGAAATAAATAAGTTCTTTGAAACCAGTGAGAACAAAGACACAATATACCAGAATCTCTGGGACCCAGCTAAAGTAGTGTTTAGAGAGAAATTTTAGCATTGAATGCCCACAGGAGAAAGTGGGAAAGATCTAAAATTGACACTCTAACATCACAAAAGAACTAGAGAGGCAAGAACAAATTCAAAAGATAGCAGAAGACAAGACATAAGTAAGATCAGGGCAGAACTGAAGGAGATAGAGATACAAAAACCTTTCAAAAAAATCAATGAATCCAGGAGATGGTTTTTGTTTTGTTTTGTTTTTTTTTAAGATTAACAAAATAGACTGCTAGCGGGACTAATGAAGAAAGGAGAGAAGAATCAAATAGACACAATAAAAAATGATAAAGGGGAGATCACCACTGATCTCACAGAAATACAAACTACCATCAGAGAATATTATAAACACCTCTACACAAATAAACTAGAAAATCTAGAAGAAATGGATGAATTCCTGGACACAAACACCCTTCCAAGACTAAACTGGGAAGAAGTTGAATCCCTGAATAGACCAATAACAGTTCTAAAATTGAGGAAGCAATTAATAGCCTACCAACCAAAAAAAAGCCCATGACAAGACAGATTCACAGCTGAATTCTACTAGAGGTACAGAGAGGAGCTAGTACCATTCCGTCTGAAACTGTTGTGAACAATAGAAAAAGAGTGATTCTTCCCTAACTCATTTTATGTGGCCAGCATCATCCTGATACCAAAACCTGGCAGAGACTTAACATAAAAAGAAAATTTCAGGCCAATATCCCTGATGAACATCGATGTGATAATCCTCAATAAAATACTGGCAAACCAAACCCAGCAGGACATTAAAAAGCTTATCCACCACCATCAAGTCAGCTTCATTCCTGGGATGCAAAGCTGGTTCAACATATGCAAATCAATAAACATAATCCATCACATAAACAGAACCAATGAAGAAAACCACATTATTATCTCAATAGATGCAGAAAAGGCCTTTGATAAAATTCAACACCTCTTCATGCTAAGAACACCCAATAAACTAGGTATTGATGGAACATACCTCAAAATAATAAGAGCTATTTATGACAAACCCACAGTCAATATCATACTGAATAGGTAAAAGCTGGACACATTCCCTTTGAAAACCAGCACAAGACAAGAATGCCTTCTCTCACCACACCTATTCAACATAGTATTCAAAGTCCTGGCCAGGGCAATCAGGCAAGAGAAAGAAAGTGTATTGAGATAGGAAGACAGGAAGCCAAATTATCTTTGTTTGCAGATTACATGATTGTATAGTTACAAAACCTCATTATCTCTGGCCAAAAACTCCTTAAGCTGATAAGCAACTTCGGCAAAGTCTCAGGATACAAAATCAATGTGCAAAAATCACAAGCATTCCTATACGCCAATAACAGAGAGCCAAATCATGAGCAAATCCCCATTCACAATTGCTATAAAGAGAATAAAATACCCAGGAATACAACTTACAAGGGATGCGAAGGACCTCTTCAAGGAGAATCACAAACCACTGCTCAAGGAAATAAGAGAGGACACAAAGGGAAAAACATCCCATGCTCATAGATAGGAAGAATCAATATCATAAAAATGGCCATACTGCCTAAAGTAATTTATAGGTTCAATGCTATCCCCATCAAGCTACAATTGACTTTCTTCACAGAATTAGAAAAAAACCACTTTAAATTTCATATAGAACCAAAAAAGAGCCCACATATCCAAGAGAATCCTAAGCAAAAAGAACAAAGTTGGGGGCATCACACTACCTAACTCAAACTATATTACAAGGCTACAGTAACCAAAACAGCATGGCACTGGTACAAAAACAGAGATACAGACCAATGGAACAGAACAAGGACCTCAGAAATAATGCCACACATCCACAACCATCTGATCTTTGACTAACCTGACAGAAACAGGCAATTGGGAAAGGATTCCCGATTTAAAAAATGGTATTGGGGACTATCTAGCCATATGCAGAAAGCTGAAACTGGACCCCTTCCTTACATCTTATACAAAAGTTGACTCAAGATGAATTAAAGGTTTTAATGTGTGACCTAAAACCATAAAAACCCTAGAAGAAAACCTAGGCAATAACATTCAGAACATAGGTATGGGCAAAGACTTCATGACTAAAACAGCAAAAGCAATGGCAACAATAGCCAAAATTGACAAATGGGATCTAATTAAACTAAAGAGCTCCTGCACAGAAAAGAAACTATCATCAGAGTGAATAGGCAACCTACAGAATGGGAGAAAAGTTTTGCAATCTATCCATCTGACAAAAGCCTAACATCCAGAATCTACAAAGAACTTAAACAAATTTACAAGAAAAAAAACAAACAATCTTATCAGAAAGTGGGCGAAGGATATGAACAGACACTTCTCAAAAGAAGACATTTATGTGGCCAACAAATATGTGAAAAAAAGCTAATCATCACTGATCATTAGAGACGTGCAAATCAAAACCACAATGAGATATTATCTCATGCCAGTTAGAATGGTGATCACTAAAAAGTCAAAAAACAACAGATGCTGGAGAGGATGTGGAGATACAGGAATGCCTTTACACTGTTGGTGGGAGTGTAAATTAGCTCAACCATTGTGGAAGACAGTGTGGCAATTCCTCAAGGATCTAGAACCAGAAATACCATTTGACCCAGTAATCCCATTATGGGGTATATACCCAAAGAATTATAAATCATTCTGATATAAAGACACATGCACACATATGTTTATTGCAGCACTATTCACAATAGCAAAGACTTCGAACCAACCAAAATTCCTATCAATGTTAGGCTGGATAAAGAAAATGTGGCACATATACACCATGGAATATTATGCAGCCACAAAAAGAATGAGTTTATTTTCTTTGCAGGGACATGGTTGAAGCTGGAAACCATCATTCTCAGCAAACTAACACAGGAACAGAAAACCAAACACCACATGTTCTCACTCATAAGTGGGAGTTGAACAATGAGAACACATGGACACAGGGAGGAGAACATCACACACTGGGGCCTGTCAGGTGGTGGGGGAAAAGGGGAGGGATAGCATTAGGAGAAATACCTGATGTAGGTGATGGGTTAATGCGTATAGCAAACCAGTATGTCATATGTTTACCTACGTAACAAACCTGCATGTTCTGTACATGTATTCCAGAACTTAAAGTATAATTTTTAAAAAGGGTAATTCTTCATTTCTTTTTGGTAGCTTTGAAGTTTTTTCCCTTTCTTGTTATTAACTCCGTAATCAAAAAGGAACCTGTGCTCAAAGCCAGATAAACATCTCTATGGACTAAAAATGAAACAGAACATCATTGTGATAAGTGAAGCCAAAGGAGTGTGGTTCTGCTGGTCTCTAAGTCTGGAGGCAGGCAGTGAATCAGCTCTTGAGGGGGATCATAAGAAACCAAACGAAAGCATAATTCAAGAGTGATAGAGAAATATCGATTTTTCAGGCTTTGAAGATGAAAAAGTTTCATCCACTATGTTAAAAAATGTCATTGCAGAAAAGCACATAAACAATATAACATAATATGTGTGCTATGTAAAACTAAACAATATTGCTATTTTTCATAGTTGCTCTGTCGCCCAGTCTGGAGTGCAGTGGTGAGTGCATTGCAACCTCCACCTCCTGGATTCAAGAAATTTCCCGCTAATGTTTGTATATTTAGTGGAGACGGCGTTTTCACCATATTGTCCAGGCTGGTCTTGAACTCCCAACCTTAAGTGTTCCAACTGTCTTGGCCTCCCAAAGAGCTAGGATTATAGGCTTGAGCCACCGTGCCTGGCCTACGCACTTGTCTTTCAATAAATGCTTTACATAAACATACGTTCTGAGAAATGAGCTCATATGTAGTCTTTAAAAAGCATTTTCAAAATTTGAAAAATTAAAGTTCAAGACCAGGTGTGGTAGCTCATGTCTGTAGTCCCAGCACTCTGGGAGGCCAAGGCAGGCAGATCATTTGAGTTCAGAAGTTCAAGACCAGACTGGCTAATATGGCAAAACCCCATCTCTACTAAAAATACCAAAAAAAATTAGCCTGCCATGGTAGTGCGCACCTGTAGTGACCACTACTTGGGAGGCAGAGGCAGAAGGATTGCTTGAAACTGGGAGGTGGAGGTTGCAGTAAGCCAGAATTGTGCCACTGCAGCTTGGGTGACAGAGCAAGACTCCATCTCAAAAAAAAAAAAAAAGTTGAAATATATATAAAAAGGGAAAGTTTAAAAATATATATCATTTTAAAGACATGTTTTAACATTTCATTTTCTTGTCAACTATAATTTTCTCAGGGAGAATAAAGAAAAGTCAATACATGTCTAGAATGATGACAATTTAAATACTGAACTCTCCCAAGATCTCAGTTGGGAATATAGTGAGCCTTTCTTCAAAAAGATAATGATATCAGAGATCCTACTGTCAATCTAGTTTCATTCTGGAATCTTCTCTTGCCTTTTTGAGAGTCATCACGAGTTTAAAATAAAATTTAAACATCATAGTCATCAAAATTTTCCAACACCCAGTAGCATGTGAAGAGGCTTCATGAGTATTCTTTATTCTGCAAATGTTACTGAGCTCCTGCCTTCTAGAAGAGTGTTTCAAAACTTAAACACATTTTTTTTATTCCATATGATACCACACCCCATATACGAGGAAGAAGAAGGAAAAACTGGTCATGACCTACTAATTGATTTTTCAACTCAATGGGGTGCAATTTACAATTTCCTAAACTATTCTACATGAAACTGTTTCTCAAATGTGGCCACAGATGTGTACTGCAAGTTCCTCAGGGGCTTTAAAACACACATTCCTGGGGCCCCATCTTAAATCAACAAAACTAAAATTTCTCACACTTGGGGATTTTAAGCTGTCTCAGGTGGAATGTGCACATATTAGAGTCTGAGAATTAGTTGTCACCCTTCATCTGCTAGTCTGGGAGGCCAGAGGGCACAGTGATTTAACAGGTGACAGCTGCTGTAGTGCAGAGGTTCCCGAAATGGAGAGCTGGCACAGGACAGCAACCCAGAGAAGAAAAATAAATGTGAGCTGGGCCTTGCAGACTGAACAGGGCTTGGCAGCTTTGAAGGGGAAGAGCATCTCAGGTGAAGGAAAGGTTGGGAAGTTGTGTGGCTGGAGTACAGAGAACATAGGAAAGGGCGAAATCCCAGGGAGGAAGTCAAGGTGAGAGCCAGGCTTTGCAAGTTATTGCAATACATGCTAAGAACTACAGAAAAAAGGGAGTCAATGCTGATTTTTAAGCTGGAAGTGAAATCATCAGAACTTGGTTCGCAAAAAAAGCAAACCAATTATGGTGGATGGACTAAAGCAGAGTTAGACTAGAAGCTGGGACCCTTGAGGGGAAAGCGCAATTCAGAGAAACAGTGAGTGAGGTCTGCAGCTAGGGCAGTGGAGGTGGGAAGATTGAGAAGTCAGATTCTAGAAGAGTTTCAGAAATATGGTGCCAACGCTTTGTGATCAATCACATGTGAAGGACAGTATCAAAGTGGGTGATTGAGTGACATCCAGCTTGATCAACTGGCCAGCTTTTTAATTTTGACAGATATTTGTGTTGTCATTCATTGTGCCATTGCCAACTGATTCCTCTGGTACACAGTAGTTTTCCTCACTTTCATTCGTTATCTTTTCCATTACTTTTGCATAATATATTTCTTTAAAATTATCTGGCTAAAAAAACCTATATATCAACATGCTTTATTTCACACCTATGTGTCTTCTTTTAGAGCAGATTAAAATTGCCAACTATACTTTGTGACTAAGAATACAGATGAAGTCATCCCCTAGATTTGTGCAGAGATAATAAATGTAATTAAATGTAAGGCTATAAGTACAATTATTTGAGAAAACTGGTAAAAATAATGTATTTACTCAATATGATGTCTATTTTTAAAGACAAAAGTTGCAGAGAAACAACTTTTGCGAGCAAATCACTGATGGAAAGTAGGCAAATTGTTTGATGTGGGTAAAATAAATTTCATTCCAAACCTGTGTGTTCCATTTGTGTCTTTCAGTTTCCAGACACCATCCAAATAATTTGTTTATTCAAATCCAAAAAACATTATTCACTGAGGAATGGACTCTATACTCAATAAGTAAAATCAAGATACTGAATGTAAAATCTAAAAAAAAAGGAAATAATAAATACATTCCACTGAGGCCTCCATTTCTATACTATACTACATGGTGTACTATACCACAAATGTCATAGTAGGTCCCCAAACGCTATTGTACGTACCATAGTGTTTGTATTTTTTCCTGTTAATGTTTGTCTTTTTATATAAGACCAAAAAATAAGAAATTAATGATAAATAGTTGAGTTGTCCATAGTTAATGAAAAAGTTTGATATA
This sequence comes from Sapajus apella, assembly GCF_009761245.1. Taxonomy (NCBI): domain Eukaryota; kingdom Metazoa; phylum Chordata; class Mammalia; order Primates; family Cebidae; genus Sapajus; species Sapajus apella. The sequence continues at coordinate 12,384,108 of NW_022436972.1, read as the reverse complement.
TTTTCTTTCAAAGTCATTTTAAAATGAATCTTGGAAAGGGTTATTCTGCCATCACAGACTGAAGGGGTCTCATTTCTGGAGAAGGTCCGTCTCATTAGATGCCTGTCTACTAAGGGATATGATACAGACCTGTTAGAACCTCTTACCATCAACAGCCAACTATCATAGGCTATAGTGATTTCCAATATGGATACCTTTTCTCAATTAAATAGCTTTGCTTTTTAAAGACTTCCTACGTTCTACTCCTTACTGATCACTTTCTAGCAGTATGGCCTTGGGCATGGTACGTAATATCTGTGTCTCAATTCTTCATTTGTAAAATTAGGGATTATGACAGGACCTGTATCATGGATTTGTTGTAAGGACTGAATGACAGAATACATGTAACATGCTTACAGCAGTCCTTGGCATGTCATAGTCTCCCAAAAAATGTTAATCATGTATTGTCATTACATAATACAGATAATTTCTAGTCATATTATATATTTTGTTACATCTAAAACTGAATGTAGTGGTAGAGACTAGGCAAATAAATGACACCTTGCATGTGTGAAAAAGGATATGTACTACAGCATGCATGTGATTAGGAAAAATATCTGAAAGCAATCTAAATACCCATAAAATAAAAATCTTAGCTAATTTTACTTGTTATTTTTGTAGAGATGGGGCCTTTCTATACTGCCCAGGCTGGTCTCAAACTCCTGGCCTCAAGTGATTTTCCTACCTCAGCTTCATGAAGAAATGGGATTACAGGGCAAGACCGTGTGCCTGGCCATTATGTATTTTTATGTGAAATAAGTACATCATAAGATAATATGTATATCATCATGTAATAATAATAACCAATATTTATTACTTTCAGTGTACCTGAACTGCTGTAAGCACTTTATATATATTTCTATCTCTATCTATCTATTAACTCAATCTTCCTAACAATGATGTGAAGTGCAAACTATTATCATCCTAATTTTACAGATGAAAAAACTGAGATCCGGAAGTTCAAGATCAATAACCAATAAGTGAAAAGGAAGTCAGACAGTTTGCATTTGGAATATGCTGCCACCTTACCAATAATTTCCTCTAATTAAAATGAAAGGAAAATATGTGCATGTTACTGAACGTATGGAAAGATGTATCAAACTAAACGACCTCAAGGGAGAGGTGTGGCTTCCATGAGGAAGATTACAAGACTATTGCCATTTAGCTGATGTCCTTCTTAGTACTCATGTAATAAGTTTGTGATAAAAGATATTATTACTAAAACAAAGATTAACATGTATAACCGGTCTCCTTTAAACATAATCTCAGAATATTAGGCAAAAATATTAGAGAGTAGAAAATCTCTCCTCTTTGTTAAGATCTCTAAAACATTTTTACTCTTTGACAGGTTCAGCTCTACCAACTGGCTAGACCATTTCACGGTGTTGTGGATGATTATGCTGTCCAGGGAACTGAGCAGTTATTGCACTTTCAAAAACAACATTATCTCACAGTCACGAGGCCCTGCAAAGTTTGTCTTTCCATTCTTACATGTAACTTGCCTCTGAGGCAACGCCACACATCTACAACCATCCGATCTTTGACAAACCTCACAAAAACAAGCAATGGGGAAAGGATTCTCTGTTTAACAAATGGTGTTGGGAAAACTGGCTAGCCATGTGCAGAAAGCAGAAACTGGACACCTTCCTGACACCTTACACTAAAATTAACTCCAGATGGATTAAAGACTTAAACATAACACCTAACACCATAAAAACCCTAGAAGGAAACCTAGGCAAAATCATCCAGGACATAGGCATAGGCAAGGACTTCATGACTAAGACACCAAAAACATTGTCAACAAAAGACAAAATAGACAAATCGGACCTAATTAAACTCCAGAGCTTCTGCACAACAAAAGAAAGAGTTATTAGAGTGAATCGGCAACCAACAGAATGGGAAAAATTTTTGCAATCTACCCATCTGACAAAGGGCTAATATCCAGAATCTACAAAGAACTAAAACAGATTTATAAGAAAAAACAAACAAGCCCATTCAAAAGTGGGTGAAGGATATGAACAGACACTTTACAAAAGAAGACATACATGAGGCCAACAAACATATGAAAAAATGCTCATCATCACTGGTAATTAGAGAAATGCAAATCAAAACCACATTGAGATACCATCTCACACCAGTTAGAATGTCGATCATTAAAAAATCTGGAGACAACAGATGCTGGAGAGGATGTGGAGAAATAGGAACACTTTTACGCTGCTGGTGAGAGAGTAAATTGTTCAACCATTGTGGAAGACAGTGCGGTGATTCCTCAAGGACCTAGTAATAGAAATGCCATTTGACCCAGCAATCCCATTACTGGGTATATGTCCAAAGGATTATAAATCATTCTGTTATAAGGACACATGCACACGAATGTTCATTGTAGCACTGTTTACAATAGCAAAGACTTGGAACCAACCCAAATGCCCATTGATGATAGACTGGACAGGGAAAATGTGGCACATATACATCATGGAATACTATGCAGCCATAAAAAACGATGAGTTCATGTCCTTTGTAGGGACATGGATGAGCCTGGAAACCGTCATTCTCAGCAAAATGACACACGAACAGAAAATCAAACACCGCATGTTCTCACTCATGGGAGGGTGTTGAACAATGAGAACACATGTACACTGGGAGGGGAACATCACACACTGGAATCTGTCGGGGGGAACTAGGGGAGGGACAGTGGGGGGTGGGGGGGTGGGGGAGGAATAACATGGGGAGAAATGTCAGATATAGGTGATGGGGAGGAAGGCAGCAAACCACATTGCCATGTATGTACCTATGCAACAATCTTGCATGTTCTTCACATGTACCCCAAAACCTAAAACATAATTATATATATATATATATATGTATATACATATATATATAAACAGTTGACTGCCGTCAAGAAACTCCTGCCTTCTCACCTTCTCCCATTACTTTTATGCTATATTCCAATGACCTATTCACACATCCATCTTCAAGATTCCCAAAAGGCAAGAATCAACTATTGTTCATTTGTAAACTCCAATGAAAAACATAGAGTCTGGTGTATGGGAGGTCATCAAAACGTGTGGAGGCATAAGCAAAGACTGACAACTGCCTCCCGAGTTTCTAATGAAAAGTAATCATTTTGGATGTAAATCTCATCAGGTTTGTGAGAACATACCGCTTAACATCAAGTTAATGTAATATTAACATTATAATAGCTACATTTACTGACTGCCTCTGCCCAAGTCATACCAGGATCTCTAGAAACTTCGTTATATTGTCTTCAGTGCTCACAACAGCTTTACAAGGTGATTATTTTTATTTGCTGTTTACAAACATAATTAAGTCAAGACTCAGAGGTTAAATAACTTGCTCAGGGCCACACAGCTAGCTAGTGGTATACGCAGGATTCAAACATAAGATACTCATTGTACAAAATCTGTACTGTAAAAAAGTTAAACAGTACTTTGTCTAAAAATGGTTGTCTGGACATATGAACATTTTAGATGTTTAGATTTTTAGAATATTCTCTTTAAAGATGTGTAATGGGAATCTAATTAAAGAAAAAAGAAGGAACATGATATTCTATGCAAGAGAAAATTAGGATATGTTATATAGATCAGTATTCCTGAGTTGTGAGCATAAACTTCTTAATTAAAAAATAAAGTAACAGCATTATAGGAAGAGGGAAATAAAATGAGATGTCACTTTATGCTTAAACTCTCCATACCTTAAAAATTGTCACTGCTTCAAAAAATCACCAATCAGAAGTTATATATGTACATTTTTATTCCTGCTAACTAAAGTAAATTTTATAAGTAAGATTTTGAAATCAGCAGAGACTGTGACAGGAGGGTGATTTATTTGGGAATCCCAACAGCTGAATGAAGAAAGATGACGACTAATATGGTGTTAAATAAAATCTGTGTGAGATCTCAGGAATAAAAGCATGTGGTTGACACTCAAAAAATAAATAATCTTGACCACAGGCTGCTTGACAACCGACACGTGAACACGCCTGCAGGCAGCAGAGGAAGGGACTCTGGAGTAAATAGCAAAAGTGACTCCATTTCAAGTTGGAAGGAATGTGCTTCTTTATTGTCAGATCCTTCTTCTTCAATTATCCTTGTATTAATTCTATATTAGCAGTCAATGCTGTTGCCTTTCTTCCTCATGTTGTACATGGAAAAAAAACTCATTGTTCTACAAGCTAGGATGCCACTCCCCTCTCAGTCACTTATGAAATGTCTGACATTGGGAAAGTCATCTTGTTTGGTTCTTGGATTTTTGCTCTGCAATATCCAATTTGATGTATGTGAAGTCAGATCTCTAAGCTTTCAGGTCCAAGCTATTCTTCTTGCCCTTCTGAGATGTTTGTTTTTCTTGTTGATACAATACTAGTTGACAGCTATTTCTCTCATTCAACATTTATCCAATTGATTCATGCTTACTTCCTGCAGTCATTATTGGAAGGATAATAGGTGCTTTCCTCTCAAGGAAAAATAGGAGTTAGAAAACCATTCTTGTCTTTAAAATGGTTTCTGTTTAAGGAGTAACCAAGAATATGAAAACATAAGCATTATGATTTTTATATGACTTCTTATATCAGATAACATTTACTCAGTAACATACTTGGCTTTAAAGAGAACAGCTTGTTTAGTCATTTAAACATGTATTTTCATTTATAGAGAATATAAACCTGTCTAATATATTTTTAAAATACAATGTAAAAAGAAACCCATGACACTTTCTAGAGTAAAAGGAGCTCAGCCCTAGTCAGGGCGATATGAGCAATGGTCACAGCAGAGTCTGTGAGTGACAGGGGTAAAAGGTAGCTCAGAGAGGAGCCTGGGTGATACAAATGGACAGCTAAATAAATGGCTGATGCAAGGAAATGCCAATTGAAAGCTACTGGTGTTTGGATAAATGGAACGTCACTAAGGAGCTGTTCGGCATTTTCAGTTTAACAGCTGAATATAAACTGCAGCAGCCAGAGCTTCCTAGGGCAATGACAATGCCTCACTGCAGCCTTTAGGTGGAAGACTAACCACTGCTTTTCAGAGAAGGCCCTAGGAAAATTCAAGTAAGCTACAAAGCACATGTTTTGTTCTTAGATATTTGACATTTTGTGAATATATGACATGTGATTTTTTTAAATAGGTTTTATTCTTTGTTGTTAATTTTGCATATTATAAAAACAATAAATAATAGCAAGAATATTAAGAAAGGTAGCCCTGGCCAACCCTCCTGCCTGCATACATGTAACCATCAATTTATTATCTATTTTTTGAACAACTATTATGGATCAGGCACTGTGCTCCATACTGGGGATATGATAAAGACACAGCCCTTGTTTTCAAAGAGTTCCTGTTCTAGTAGTCAAAACAGAAAACAAACTCACCATTGCACAGTTGTCTTGGCAGTAACAATAATGACAGGTAAAAAAAACATATTGGTATTCTAAGTGTTTTACATATATTAGCTTATTTATTCTTTATAACAACCCTCTGAGGTAGATACTATTATTGAAACCATCTTTAAAAAAATTGTATCAGTGAGAAAATTATGGCAGTGAGGGAGATCTGATCTAGCCCACCCGTACCCCTCCTCTTTTCTGTAGCTTTCAAGCTGTCTGGGCTTAGCCTGGCTAACTTGGGAAGACATTTACTTTATAGTTTCAATGAAAATACCCCTTCCCCAAAACTGCCTTTATGAAGCTAATGAGAGACCACCAGCCTACAGGTGGAGAGGAGCCTGAATTCTGCTAAGATGCAACTTCTTCAATTACTCCTGCAAATAACAACTCTTCTATTGTAGTTAGGCATTTTGAAATATCCTTTCAGTTTTTGTGCATATCTAAAACCATGGCTCCACCTGGACCCATTAATTGATGGCTCCTGTGGCCCCACCCAGAACTAACTCAGCTCAACAGGACAGATTCAATTCCCTAAGATTTCATCTCTGACCCAACCAACCAGGAGCAAGCACCCATTGCATAGCCACTCCCACCCTTTCCCTCAAAATACCTTTGGAAAACCCCTAACCTATGAGCCTTTGATGAGATTGATTTGAGTAATAACTCTGTCTTCCACATGGCTGACCTTATGTTGAGTAAACTCTTTCTTTACTAAAATGTCATGGTTTTTGTTTGTGCACCGAGCAGCAATAACCCACCAGACTATTACGTTATGAGGAAACTGGGGCAGAGAAGGGTTAGATAATTACCCCAACAACATATATCTTATAAGACAGCCAGGATTAGACACTGGGTGATATGGCTTCATAAGAATATCATGCCTCTCCATGTATGATGTAATTCTAATTGCTTAGATTGTGCCACCCAATTTTACCACTTTATGTGACAAATCTGTCTCTCTCTCCTCACTCTTTCTTCTCTACATAAAATCATCACTTCCCATAATACAATCACTCCATCCGCTGCCACAAGCACCATATTTGATCTTAAAGTTTCTTTCTTCCTTTCACTTGAATAATAACTTGAAATACTCTATCTGTTATTTTCATATTCTGAGCCCTCATTAATTTTAAACTCATTGAAACATGGCCTCATTCTCCAAAACACTCGAGAAATACTCTCTCCACGTTGGCCAGTGCCCTTCTCTTTGCAAAATCCAACTGCATATTGTAAATCCTTGTCTTTATCTTTGCAGAATTTAATACTGTGGGCCACATCTTTTTTTCTTACATCTTCATCCTTTTCTTTCCATATTATCACTGTCCCCCTGGTTCTTCTCTCATCTCTTATCTGTTGCTTAATTGTGAATGTTTTCTTTTAAAGGAAGAAAAAGATGACCATAAACTTACCACATTACCTACACATAGAAAGTGCTCAGTCGCCGTAAGTTATTATTATTTTTCACAGCTGAGTTTTAAGGCATTAATATGAGTTAGCCAGCAAATGCATGAGGAGTAGAGAGGGAGAATTTTTCAAGTAGAAGCAGAGGTAGAAACCGGAGATAAGCAGATAGCCTCGTGTGTTTGGGGGCTGCAGAGTTTGGTGTGGTATTGTATGTTGCTTGGAATGAGGAGATGGGGTGAACAAGAAAAGCAGGAAGCCATGGCCAGGCCATGCAGGACCTCGCGGTGGGAACCTTTTCCTAGAAGTTAGCAGGTGAGAGGTGTGCTCAGTGTTAAAAAAGTGGGGAGCATGATGAAATATGCATTTAGGGGTCTGAAGGATGAATGGACTGGTGGAAAGAGGTAGGACTTGGGCAAACTGGAAGGAGGCAGGCTAGCTAGTCAGCAAGTGCAAGAATCTAGGCAAGATAGGAAGTTCGTTTGGAACAGGTGATGGCAGTTCAGATGGGGAAAAATAATAAGGATATAATATTTGGAGATATGAAGCTGGTAGAATCAAGGAGTTAGGGTGAGGAGTGAGAGGAAGGAATCCAGTACTAATAGAATCATTCACCAAGATTAGGGATAGGGGAAAAAACAGGGTAGGGCAAGGACTAACTGCTCTAATCTATTGAGTTTTTCTCCTGATTTGTTTGATGCTTTTCAGAATCAAAGGCATTAGCTCTGGTAAGATGTGTGCCTATATCACTTTTCTTGCACGGTTTAAAAAAAAGAAGAAAGAAAGAGTTTTCATGCATGACAAAAATCACTGTGTCTTCCATAATTATAGCTCAAGGGTTTGATGGAATTACCATCTTCATAGATCTGTCAAGGGATGTAATGTGTTGAAGAGAGTAATAAAATTTTCCTCAGAGAGCTAAACTAACATCTCCTACTGCAAAGAGTTGATTTGTCCTCTCAGCATACTGAACTAGATCGAATACATCTTACCATTTAGATGTACTGTCATTTAAAAAACTTCAAAATATATGTTGAGGACCAATATCAGCGAAAACATGCATGCTAGGTTTGTTGGGAGGATGGCGATCCCCTGGAAAGAGTTAAGAACTGCACTGCTTTCAACCTGCTATGCAGTGCAAAGAGCATTCCACCAGTTTATGAGATGCACACTAGATCCACAGGTATAAAGCAACACTTAGACCACTTCTAATTTTATCTTGTATTTATAGGATCATCTTGCAGCACTGAGACTGTGAAAGACTGTGGCTTTGGCTCTTTAAAGCCTTCTCTGGCAGGGAGCGTGCACTCAAAAATTACCCTTCTGAATAAGAGTGATTCTTAAAAACAAAGGAAAGAAACAGAAAGAAAGAATGGGCTCCTTGTTGGCATTTTGACCACAGAGCTTCAGCTCTGTAGTATACTTCCTGGGCCTGTGAAACCCATTGTTTGTGAAACACCCTCAGGGAAATTGAAGCTGAGATATATTTCAGCTCTATAAGGTGTAAAAAGAAAGCTATTTTTTTCCTCTCACAATGCCTATATTCTTGCTTTTTAAAAAAGTACTCACCAGTAAAGATCTATCAGCTGTTTTATTTCTTTTCACAGGAATGTGTTTAAACTCAGGGATTGCTGAATTGTATTGTGACTTGGCTCATCCCAAACAGTGCAGTTGTCTTCACAATGGAGAGACTGTCACAGTTTAAAACGACACGTGACTCTGAGCATCAGTTTACTGGCTGCCCACTAAATGATTCAGGCTCCTCCGTTCTTTGTGTGGAAGAGAACTGCCCTTCCGGAAGCCTGAGGCCAAGTGAGAGAACCATCTGAAAGCAGTCACTGCCTGTGGAGCCTGGACTTAACCTTTGCCTTTTTGGAGCTGTGTGTCCATTTCCTTCTTGAAGTTCTCCATAGAGTGGGTCAGTCTCCTTCACCACCGTGTCCTTACTGTCCTGGAGACTACCCGCCACTTAGCAGGGGTCTATAAACATGTGGGGTGAGACCAGGACAAATCCTCGTTCCCTCCACCCTTGCACAGAATCTGGAAACATGAGAGATGTTAAGTGTGTGTTTTAAATGAATGAATGTGTGGATTCAAATTATTTCAAATGTCTGTTTCAGAGAGACCAAAAAAAGACCTGCTTCTTAGAAAAAAGAAAAAAAAAGATGATTTATTTCTCCAGTAGTATGAAGGAAAAGTTTCATCCATAATTTTAGGTGCTTCAGATTGTTACAAATGGCCTAGAGAAAGAAGGAATTTTTAGTTTTATCTACATTAAAAAATTTTCAATAAAATTATTATTGTGATTGTCACATTTTCTTTATTGGTTTATCAAATAATACTAGCACTGTATTTGACTGAGTAACCTTGTATCTTTCTAGGTCAATGGTAAGCTTCTCTACATAATTTTAAGGAAGACTTAAGGCCAACTATAAAAAAAATGTCTAAGATTTACAACATAGGAATAAATGAGGGAAAAGATGATCCAATGTCCAGTCAGCTAGAAGGAAGACCTACTTCTCAGGGAAAGCATAATACCTATCTGTTCCCTCTGAAAGGAAATGTTTACCTACAAATAGAAGGAAGGTTTCCAGAGAACCTAGGAACACCATAAAGACCCCTCATGAGACAACTACTTCTGATTTCATAAGGAAGCCAAGTAACAAGTTTTGCATCTCTACAGTGACCACTGGTATATCCACCAGTGTCAGAAAGTAGTACATCTATTCTAAAATGTTTTCTTAATATTTCATTCTAATACCATACATAGAGATGCTGCTGTCTGTTTAGTAATGGATTTTATGAAGTACATGTTTTCAACAGTAGACCACAGGTGCACAGTGTATTTTCTGAACTTAAATAGTCATAGCCCTGCAAGTTCATGGCAGCATTTCACAGATGCTGGCCTATCTTTACATCACTGAGGCTTGCAGGCCAAGACTTGGAAGTGCCCTACTTTCAGCCAAGTTGCTATGTTTGGCTTTTCAGCATTTTCCATACGTTTTATGAATTCAAGAAAAAGATATGGCAGACCTCTGTGGCCAGCAAATAATTAGGACTTTCAGATCATAACAATAGGATTTAGTAAGAGTTCTTTTTCATTTAATCGACTTTTTAGGTATTTTGTTGGTTTTTATTATAATTTTAGTAGTTTTAAACTTATAAATTCTGAAGTCTAATTTCTGAGAAGTTGCTTCTCAGATTTATGTGATTTTTAGCATTAGAATGGAATTTTCTGTGACTGCAATCTTGAGGTTCCTATAAACGTTTAGTGAGATGCTTCCAGGGTTTTAGTGGTAATAAATCAGCAATATTTATTCTTTGATGTCTATAAGATGGTATTGCATGGCCAGCATTCACTTTCCTGTTTGGAAGAGATGGGAACCAGGCAGATAGTGTTACTGAGAAAAAGACAAAAACTCAGGATGGTATTTATCCAAAAGAACTTGTCAAGAGAGCCAAAATGCAATCTTTCAGAAAGGCAACCATTTTCACTGGGGGGTTTGCTAAATGATGTGGAAAAAGCAATGCTATTCCTTCTCCAATTGAAGTATCAGACTGCACTATATTTCCAAGGGGAAATATAATTGATAACAGATCAACAAGAATAGTTCATTTACAAGTTATGCTAATATCTATGATAGTTCAATTATCCTAGGATAATATTCAGGTGCTGTATGTCTATAAAAGTAGTTTGCTTCATCTTGTAAACTTCCCTATTAGGATACCTAATAATATATTTGAGTATTACATGATAGAATTAGAAGGTTATTGTGTATATTAAACATGCACACTGCTAGTATAATACAAGGTGTGCTACGTAGTTGTTAATGCCATAGTCTCTTTTGTCAGACTGGCTAAATGCTCCTTGGCCAAGTTATATAACACTCACAGATGATAAAACCCAGGCACAATACAACTTGGCTTATAATTTGTGTATGTGCATATGTGTATTAAATAATTCAGATAAATGATTTAGCACACCTAGGAAGGTGTTCATGTTAGCTATGATTACAGGTATTGATCGACTTATGACCTATGCAACTTACGACCATTCGACTTTACGACCACAATCGCTAGCCAAGACTGCTCCGCGTCTGGCAGCACAAACGTTGCCCAGCTGGGCGTATGACAATGCGGACCAGCTTCCGGCAGCACTACCATCTCCACGTGCGCCATTTCAACTGTTATCCCAGACTCGGTACAGCAATTGTGTTTTGTGTCTTGGATATTTTTCATCAAACCCCTCCCAATAAACTTCTTATATGTTTCGAAGCAATTGACCCAAACATCGAACGATTTGTAAGCATTGAACGGATGGCGCACGATGTGTTTCGTCCGTATCGTGAAATTTATGAAGAAAAAAAGAAACATACAATTCAGACAAAGCTCACCATGTTTATGAGAAAACCAACTCTGGTAACCCCAACTGCTGCCTCAGATGACGACATCAACGATACGCAGCCAAGCACCAGCGACCAATACAATGTTTCGTACATGTTTATATATTTTGATACGTTTTGCAATTGGGAAAATGTTTCCTATGGTATTTTTTACACCTGTATTTTGTATTTTTGTATGCACCTGTATTTTGTAATTTTGTATGTTTTGCAAATATTAAACCAGTTGTACTGGTAATGCAGTGTTTTACTTAAACCTGACCAATGTAAAAATAAGAAACAAAATGGTGTAGAGATGATACAAATGGTATAAAATGAACAAAGAAAATTATGATATATAACAATAATGAAAGAAAATTATGATAAAATATGACTTAAAGATTTTTATAACATCATTTCACAGTACTGTACATATAGCCTACTCAACTTACGACCAAATTGTGTTACAACCGGTCTGTCGGAACCAATCGTGATTGTAAGTCGAGCACTAACTGTATATAAAAATATATGATATCTATGAAGCCCTAAAAAATAAAGACATGAGTTAATTTAATATTGTGAACAGCATGATCCTATTCAGCACCACAACTTTGACATCTTAAAACCATTATAGCAACTACATACCTGTAAATTTACACTCCACGAATCTGAAGCCTCATTTCTGCCAGCCCTATGTCCTGGCACAGCTCCTTGTGCTCACTTTCTTGTGGGCAGAGAGGTCATTCTTCAGTGTAAATTATACAAAATGGTTAGTTTTCCTCATAAAGAAGTTTGGAGCCTTTGCCTTTTCTGGTAATGGTGATGAAATGTTTTTATGTGACTAGCAGGAGAAATTCAAGTGGCTGCTTGCCAAGCTTGTGTGCGTACAGTGGAACAAAGCTCTTTAATGCTTTTCCTGCGGTGAGCAGTGCATTGTATCAACAGTTTCAAAAAGACCAGGTGAGCGCACAGCAGCATAGCAACCAGGGCCTTTGGAGGTTCTGGCCATAATAGGTTGAGTCAAATGGACTCCTATTGCTAACAAACCCACTAGAGCAGTTTCTGATCTTTGCTCTTTTGCCTATTGTTTTGTTTTTAAATTTGTTTTTTAATTGACACACTGTAATTTCCCATATATATGAGGAGTAATTTGATGTTCTGATACGTATCTGTATTATATAATGATCCAATAAGGGTAGTTAGTGTATCTAGCACATCATGCATGTATTATTCCTTTGCGATGAGAACACTCAAAAGCCTTTCTTCTAGCTTTTTTTTTTTTATTTTGTTCTGTTTGAGATGGAGTCTTGCTCTGTCTCCCAGACTTGCGTATAGTGGTGTAATCTATACAGGGCTCACTGCAACCACTGCCTCCTGGGTTGAAATGATTCTCCTGCCTCAGCCTCATGAGTAGCTGGGACTATGGGCATGCACCACCACACCAAGCTAATTTTTTTATTTTTAGTAGAGATGGGGTTTCACTATGTTGGCAAGGCTGGTCTTGAACTCCTGACCTCAGGTGATCTGCCTGCCTTGGCCTCCCAAAGTGCTGGGATTACAGGTGTGAACCACCGTGTCCAGTCAGCTTTTATTTTATAATATATAATATTTTATTGTACATAGTCACCCTACTGTGCAATAGAACATGGGAATTTATTTCTTCCAAGTAATTGTAGCACAAACCCATTAATCAACCTTTCCTCATCATCCTTTCCTTTCTCCTCTTCCCAGTCTCCAATAACCACATTTCTATTCTCTGCTTCAATTATTTCAACATTTTTTCCTTTGTATATTCCACAAATGAGTGACATCATGAGGTATTTGTCTTTCTGTGCCTGCCTTATTTCACTTAACATGGTGTCCTCCAAGTTCACCTATGTTGTCTCAAATGATAAGATTTCATTATTTTTTATGGCTGTATAGTATTCTGCTGTGGATTTATAACACATTTTTTTAGCCATTCATACATTGTTGGATACTTAGGTTGAGTCCGTATCTTAGCTATTGTAAATAGTGCTGCAATAAACATGGGCATGCAGATACCTCTTCAGCATACAGATTTCAAATACTTCCAGTAAATACTTAGCTGTGGGATTGCCGAATAATATGGTAATCATATTTCTAGTTTATTGAGGAACTACCATCCTGTATTCCATAATGGCTGTACTAGCTTACAATTCCACCAACGGTAATGTTAAGTGTTCCCTTTTCTCCACATTCTCAACGATACTTGTCTTTTTTATAGTAGCCATTCTAACTGAAGTGAGATGGTATCTTATTTTGGTTTCAGCTTGTGTTTCTCTGATGGTTAGCAACGTTGAACATTTTAAAAAATATATCTGTTTGTCATTTGTATATCTTTTTTTGAAAATGGTCATTGGCCCATTTTGATTAATATTAAGATTATGATTATTGTTTTGCTGTTAAGTCCCTTATATATTCTAAATATTAACCCATTGTTGCATGCATAGTTTGCAAATATTTTCTCCCATTCTGTAGGTTATCTCTTTACTCTCTTAACGGTCTCTGTTGCTATGGAAAAGCTTTTTAGTTTGATATAACCCCATTTGCCTATTTTTTCTTTTGTTGACCATACGTTTGAAGTCTTATCTAAAAAGTCCTTGCCCAGCCCAATGCTGTAAAGTGTTTCTCCTATGTTTACTTATATTAGTTGCAGATCTTACAGTAAAATCTTTAATCCATTTTGAGTTGATTTTTATATATGGTGAGAGGTAGGGATCTAGTTTCATTCTTCTGCATGTAGATAACTAATTTTCCCAGTACCATTTATTGAAGAGACTATCTTTTCTGCAACATGTATTTTTGGTATATTTGTTGAAAATCAGTTGCAGGTGTGTAAATTTACTTCTAGGTTCTATATTCTGTTCCATTGGTCTATATGTCTGTTTTTCATGCCAGCACCATGTTGTTTTGTAGTTACTACAGCTTTGAAGTACATTTTGAAGTGAGGTAGTATGAAGCTTCCAGCTTTGTTCTTTTGCACAGGATTGCTTTGGTTATTTTGGGGTCTTTTTCTATTTTTGTGAAGGATGTCATTGGCATTTTGGTAGGAACTGCATTAAATCTGTACGTCACTTTGGGTAGTTTGGCCATTTTATGACATTAATTCTTACAACCCACAAATATAGGACATCTTTCCATTTATTTGTATTCTTTTAATTTTCTTGCATCAAAGTTTTATAGTTTCAGTATAAAGATTTTTCACCTCCTTGACTAAGTTTATTCCTTGGTATCTTTTTTTTATAGCTATTGTAAATGGAACTATTTTCTTGATTTCTTTTTCAGACAGTTCACTATGAGCATATAGAAATGCTACTGATTTTTGTATGTTTACTTTGAATACTGCAACTTTACTGAATTTGTTTATTAGTTCTAACAGTTTTTCGATAGAGTCTTTAGGGTTTTCTATATATGAGATCATGTCATCTGCAAACAGGAGCACTTTAGCTTCCTCCTTTCAAATTTGAATGTCTTTTATTTCTTTCTCTTGCCTAATTGCTCTGGCCAGGGATTCATGTACTACATTTCATAGAAATTGTAAAAGTGGGCATCTTTGCCTTGTTCCTGACCTTACAGAAAAAGCTTACAAGTTTTCCTCACTCTGTATGATGTTAGCTTTGTGTTTATTATGTATGGCTTTTAGTGTGTTGCGGTATGCACCATCTGAAGCTAATTTGTTGAGAGTTTTTGTCATGACAGTAAATTTTATCAAATGCTTTTTCTGCCTGTATTAAAATAACATTTTAAAAATCTTCCTTTCTGTAAACGTGCATATCACATTTATTGGTTTGCAAATGTTAAACCATCCGTGCATCTCTGGAATTAACTCCACTTGATCATAATAAATGATTTGTTTAATGTGCTGTTGGATTCAGCTTGCTGGCATCTTGTTAAGAATTTTCACATCTAGGCCGGGCGCGGTGGCTCAAGCCTGTAATCCCAGCACTTTGGGAGGCAGAGGCGGGTGGATCATGAGGTCAAGAGATCGAGACCATCCTGGTCAACATGGTGAAACCCCGTCTCTACTAAAAATACAAAAAAATTAGCTGGGCATGGTGGTGTGTGCCTGTAATCCCAGCTACTCAGGAGGCTGAGGCAGAAGAATTGCCTGAACCCAGGAGGCAGAGGTTGCGGTGAGCCGAGATCGCACCATTGCACTCCAGCCTGGGTAACACGAGTGAAACTCCGTCTCAAAAAAAAAAAAAAAAAAAGAATTTTCACATCTATATTCATTGGGGATCCTAACCGGTAGTTTTCTTAGTTGTTGTGTGATTGTTTGATTTTGAAATCAGGGTAATGCTGGCCTCGTAAGATGACTTTGGAAGTATTCCTTCTCCTTCTATTTTTTGGAATAGTTTGAGAAGAATTGGTATTAATTCCTCATTAAATGTTTGGTAGAATTCAGCTGGGAACCATCCAGTACTGAGCTTTTCTTTGATGGAGGAATATTTATGACTGATTCAATTTCCTCAGTCATTATTGATCGGCTCAGATTTTCTGTTTCTTCATGGTTCAATCTTGACCGGTTGTATGTGTCCAGGAATTTATCTATTTCTTCTACTATAGTTTCGATATGGTTTGTTTGTCCCCACCAAATCTCATGTTGAAATTTGGCTTTTAATATCAGAGGTGGGGTCTAATGAGAAGTGTTTGGGTTATGGGTACAGATCCCTCATGAATAGATTAATGTCCTCCTTTGGTGGATGTAAGTGAGTTCTCATTATATTAGTTCTCACCAAAGCTTGTTGTTAAAAACCTTGGGCTCTCTCACCATGGGATCTTGCTCCTCTTTACCTTCTGCCACGAGTGAAAGCAGCCTAAGTCCCTCATCAAAAACTGAACAGATGCTGGAACCATGTTTTTGTACCTGCACAACTATGAGTCAAATAGTCCTTGTATCCTTATAAATTACCAGCCTTGAGTAATCTCTTACAGTAGTGCAAAATAGACTATTATCAAATTTGTTAGCATATAGTTGTTGCTGTAAACAACTAGAGGCTAACAGCAGCCTCTCATCATCTTTTGTATTTCTGTGGTATTTGTTGTAACGTCTCTTGTTTAATATTTGATTTTATTTGTCTTCTTTTTCTTATTCTAGCTAAAGGTTTTTCAAGTTTGTTGTTGTTTCAAGAAACCAACTCTTTATTTTGTTGATCTTCTGAATTTTTTTTGCCTCCATTTTGTTTTTTTCTATTCCAAGATTTGTATCTTTCCTTCTACAAAGGAACAAAACATTTCTCTAGTAACAGAAATCAAAGAAAAAGACATATACAGAATGCCTGAAAAAATCAAAACAGTAATCTTAAGGAAACAGCCAGATACAAGGAACCCAGAAAAACAATGCAATGAAATTGAAACAATTCACGGGAAGTAGAGCAAGATGGCGGAATAGAAGGCTACACCAATTGATCACCACCCACACCAGGAACACCACATTTTAACAACCATATGTACACAGAAAAGCACCACCACAAAAGCCAAAAATCAGGCACGAGCTCAGCCACAGAGGGGTAGAGCAACAAGCAGGCCCTTAGGGCTCCTGAGTCAAGGTCTAGATTCTTGTATAACATTTCAGGACCTTCCCTGGGCCAGGGAGGAGCTCACTGTTCTGAAGAGTGAGTCCTGTGCCTGCCAGCATTCACCACAAGCTAAGAGAAGAGCCCTTGGGCTTTATGCGAACAGTAGCGGTGGCCTGGTAGAACCTCCCGCCCTCCACGGATCAGTGGTGGTGGTGGTGGTCCCAGGGAGAGGCTCCTCTGCCTGTGAAAAAGGGAGAGAAGAGCAGCAAGCACTTTGTATTATGGTTTGAATATCAGCTTAACTGAGTAGAACATCAAGTAAATTGCTAAGGTTTTTAATTCTAATCCCTGGCTCCCAGACAGCAACCCTGGACATACTTGGGGCCTGGGGAAACTTGTCACTCTGAAGGGAAGGGCCTTGGGCAAGACTCAGTGCTGTGCAGGCTTCAAGTCTGACCCAGCATAGTTCCAATAGTGATGGCCACAGGCATGCTTGCCTCACCACACTCCCAGTTCAAGGTGGCTGAGCACAGAGAGAAAGAGATTCTACATGTTTCAGAGAAAGTGAGGGAGAAGAACAGGAGCCTCTGCCTTGGAATCCAGAGAAGTGTTCTGGATCTTAACCAAGACCACCAAGGTGCTACCCCTATGAGTCTGCAAAAATCACAGTCTTGGGCTTGGGGCCCAAGTGCCTTTGAATACTTGGAAAGACTTTCAAAGAAGAACAGGCACAAATAAGCCAAGACTGTGAAAACCACAATAAATACCTAACTCTTCAATGCCCAGACACTGACGAGTATCTACAAGCATCAACACCATCCAAGAAAACATGGTCTCACCAAATGAACTATATAACGCACCAGGAACCAATCCTGGAGAAACAGAGATATATATCCTCTCAGATAGAGACTTCAAAATTGCTGTTTTGAGGAGACTCAAAGAAATCTAAGACAACAACGAGAAGGAATTCAGAATATCAGATAAATTTAACATATAGACTAAAACAATTAAAAAATAATCAAACAAATTATAGACTTGAAAATGTAGCTGACATGCTGAAGAATGCATCAGAGTCTATTAATAGTAGAATTGATCAAGCAGGATAAAGAATTAGCGAGCTTAAAGATAGGCAACTTGGAAATACACAGTCAGAAGACGAAAAAAGATAATAAAAAGCAGTGAAGCATGCTTACAAGATCTAGAACAGAGCCTCAAAAGGGCAAACCTAAGAGTTATTTGCCTTAAAAAGAAGATTAAGAAATATTTAGGTGTAGAAAGTTTATCCAAAGGGATATTATCAGAGAACTTCCCAAACCTAGAGAAAAATATAAATATTCAGTTACTAGAAAGTTATAGAACACCAAGCAGATTCAACCCAAGGAAGACTACCTCAAGGCATTTAATAATCAAACTCTCAAAGATCAAGGATAAAAAAAGGAACCTAAAAGCAGTAAGAGAGAGAAAGTAAAGAAAAATTAAATAACATACAATAAAGCTGCAATATGCCTGGCAGCAGACTTTTCAGTGGAAACCTTACAGGACAGGAGAGAGGGGTATGACATATCTAAAGTGATATAGGAAAAAAAGCCATTTACCATAGAATAGTATATCCTGAGAAATTATCCTTCAAAATTGAAGCAGAAATAAACACCTTCCCAGGAAAACAAGAGCTGAGGGCTTTCAACAATGCCAGACCTGTCCTACAAGATGCTAGAGGGAGTTCTTCAATCTGAAAGAAAGAATGTTAATGAGCAAGAAGAAATCATCAGAAGGAACAAAACTCACTGATAATAGGAAGCAGACAGAAAAACACAGAATAGTATAACACCGTAATTGTGGTGTTATAAACTTCTCTTAAATAGAAAGACTACAGGATGAATCAATCAAAATAATAACTATAACTTTTAAAGACATAGACACCACAGTAATAAATAAAGAGAAATAGCAAAAAGCTAAAAAGTGGCAGGGGTAGGGGTGAAGTTAATGGGTAGAGGTTTTGTGGGGTTTTTTTTGCTTGATTTTGTTTTTCTTTCGTTTTGTTTTTTTGACACAGGATCTTGCTCTGTCAACACCAGACTGGAGTCCAGTGGTACCATCAAGGCTCACAGCAGCCTCAATCTTCTGGGATGGGAGGATCGCTTGAGCAGACTCAAGTGATCTCAAGTAGCTCTAGGCCTCTCAGCCTCTCAAGTAGCTAGGACTACAGGTACATACCACTACATCTGGTTAATCTTTGTATTTTTATTTTAGAGACAGGGTTTTACCATGTTGCCCAGGCTGGTCGCAAACTCCTGTTCTCAAGTGAACTGCATGCCTTAGCCTCCCAACATGTTGGGATTGCAGGTATAAGCCTCAGTGCGCAACCAAAAGTTTTCTTTTTCTTCTTTTTTTTTTTTTCTTTTATTTTTTTTTTTTTTTTTTTTTTTTTGTTAGTGCATTTTCAAGGGGCTGTTAAACAGCCAAAAGTTTTTATTTGTTTCCTTTTACATGTTTGTCTGGCTGTTATGCAATCAGTGTTAAGTTGTCATCAGTTTAAAATAATAGGTTATAAGATAGTATTTGCAAGCCTCATGGCAACCTCACATCAAAAAGTATACAATAGATACACAAAAAATAAATAGCAAGACATTAAAGCGTACCAACAGAGAAAATCACCTTCACTAAAAGAAAGACAGAAAAAAAAGAAGAAAAAAACCCAGACAACCAGAAAACAAATAACAAAATGGCAGGAGTAAGTCCCTACTTATCAATAATAACTTTAAATGTAAATGGACCAAACCGTTCAATGAAAAGACACAGACTGGCTGAATGGATGAAAAACCAAGACTCGATGATCTCTTGACTATAAGAAACATACTTCACTTATAAAGATACATATAGAGTGAAAATAAAGGAATGGAAAAATATATCCCATGCCAGTGGAAGCCAAAAAAGAGCAGAAGTAGCTAAATTTATGTCAGACACTATAGATTTCAAGGCAAAAACTGCAAGAAAAGCCAAAGTAGGTCATTGTATACTGATAAAGGGATCAGTTCAGTAAGAAGACATAATAATTGTAAATATAGATGCACCCAACACTGGATCATACAGATATATAAAGCAAATATTGTTAGAGCTAAAGACACAGATGGACCCCAATGCAATAACAGCTGGGGGCTTCAGCTTTTCACATTCAGCACTGGGCAGCTCTTCCAGACAAAAAACCAATAGAAAAACATCTGACTTAATCTGCACTACAGAACAAATGGACCTAATAGATATTTACATTTATCCAATAACTGCAGTATACACATTTTTCTCCTCAGATTATGAATCATTCTCAAGAACAGACCAAATGTTAGGTCACAAGTCTTAAAACATTCAAAAATTGAAATAATATAAAGCATATTATCTGACAACTAAGGAATAAAACTACAAATCAAAAACAAGAGAAACTCTGGAAACTATAGATACACATGGAAATTAAACAATATGCTCCTGAATGACCAGTGAGCCAATGCAGAAATTAACAAGGAAACTGAAAATTTTTTTGAAACAAATGATAATGGAAACACACATACTAAAACCTATGGGATACAGCAAAGCAGTACTAAAAGGGACACTTATAGCTATAAATGCCTACATAAAAAACAAAAACAGAAAAACTCAAATAAATAACCTAAGGATTCATCTTTAATAATTAGAAAAGCAAGAGTAAACCAAACCCAAAATTAGAAGAAAAGAATTAATAAAAATCAGAGCAGAAATAAATGATTTTGAAATGAAGAAAATAATACATAAGATCAATAAAACAAAAAGTTGTTTTTTGAAAAGATAAACAACATTCACAAATCATTAGCTAGACTAACTAATAAAAAAGGTGGAAGATCCAAATAATTAAAATCAGTGATGAAAAAGGAGGCATTATAGCTAATATCACAGAAATTCAAAGGATTGTTAGTGATTACTATGAGTAACTATATACCAATAAACTAGAAAATATAGAAGAAATGAATAAATTCTTAGACATATATAATCCACCAAGATTGAACTATGAAGAAATCCCAAACCTGAACAGACTAATAATAAGACTAAAGCTATAATAAAAAGTTTCCAAGTAAAGAAAAGCCTGGGAACTGATAACTTCACCACTGAATTCTACCAAAACAGTTACAGAAGAACTAATACCAGCCCTGCTAAAACTGTTCTGAAAAATAGAGGAAGAGGGAATATTTCCAAACCCATTCTATCATTATCCTGATACCAAAACCAGATAAAGACATATCAAAAACAAAAAACAAAAAACAAAACAAAACAAAACAAAACAAAAACTATAAGCCAAAATCTCAATGAATATTGATGTAAAAATACTCAATGAAATACTAGAAAACCAAATTCAATAATATATTTAAAATATTATTCATCATGACAAAGTGGGATTCATTCCAGGAATGTAAGGATGGTTTAACATATGCAAATCAATAAACATCATACATTATATCAACAGAATAAAGGATAAAAACCATAAGATTGCTTCAATTGATGCTGAAAAAGCATTTGATGAAGTTTAACATCCTTCATGATAAAACCATCAAAAAACTGGGTATAGGAGGAAAATACATCAAAAGGTCATCCAGATTGGAAAGAAAGAAATAAAATTTTCCTTGTTTGCAGATGATACAATCTTATATTCAGAAAAACTAAAAATTCTAACAAAAACTATAAAAACTGATAAATTTATATAAAGAACTGATAAATTCATTAGAGTTGCAGGATACAAACAACATAAAATATCAGTAGCATTCCTATATGTCAACGTGAACAATCTGAAAAAGAAATTTAAAAATTAATTTCATTTAAAATAGCCACAAATAAAAGTAATTACTTAGGAACCAACTTAAACAAAAAAATGAAAGATCGCTACAACAAAACCATAAAATACTGATAAAAGAAATTGAGGACACAAAAAAATGGAGATTTTTCATGTGCACAGAGGAATCAATATTTTTAAACTGTTCATACTACTCAAAACAATCTATACATTTAATGCAAGCCCTATAAAAATATCAATGATATTCTTCACAGAAATAAAGAAAATCCTAAAATTTACATGGAATCACAAAAGACCCAAAAGAGCTAAATCTTCCTGAGCAAAAGAAAAAAACTAAAGGATTCACATTAACTGACTTCAAATTACACTACAGAACAATTGTAATCAAAACAGCATGGTACTATCCACAGACACTTAGACCAATGGAACAAGAAAGAGAATCCAAAAATGAATCCATACACCTACAGTAAACTCATTTTCTAACAAAGGTGCTGAGAGTATACATTGGGAAAAAAGTCTCTTTAATAAATGGTTCAGGGAAAACTGAATATTCATATGTAGAATAACAAAACTTAATCCCCATCTCTTGCCTTATACAAAAATCAAATTAAAATGGATTAACACTTAAATTGAAGACCTCAAACCATAAAACTACTACAAGAAAATGTTGGGGAAACTCTCCAGGACACCGGTCTGGGCAAAAAAATCTCTGGCACAATACCCCATAAGCACAGGCAACAAAAACAAAAATATATACACCTATATGTACCCTCACAAATAAAAACATTAAAAAAATTTTTTAAAACAATTCAGCATCTGGATGATAAACTCCCCAAGTGGATATATATCATTAAAATAAACCAAACTGAAATTTGGAAGCTGAAAAAATTCAATGAACAAAATAAAAAATACCACTGAGAGTTTCAAAAATAAACTAGATCAAGCGAAGAATTTCTCAACATGAAGACAAGGCTTTTAAAATAATCCATCAAAGCAAAAAAAGAAATAATAATTTTTAAAAATGAAAAAATAAACCTTATGGAACTTAACAGGAAATCAATAAGTGAACAAATATTTCTATCAGAAGAATGTCAGATGGAGAAGAGATGGAGAAAAGCACCAAAAACTATTTAATGATACAGTGACATACCTCTTTATATTGTGTTTTGCTTTATTGCTCTTCACGATTTTTTTTTTAACAAATTGAAGATCTGTGGTAAGCAAGTCTATTTGCATCATTTTTCCAATAGCATGTACTCTCACTTTGTTTCTCTGTGTCACATTTTGAAAGTTTTCAGAATATTTCAAACTTCTTTATTATTATTATTATATTTGTTATGGTGTCCTATGATCGGTGATCTCCGATGTAGTTGTAATTGTTTTGGGATGCCACAAATAGTGCCCATAGAAGAGGTTACACTTAATTGATAAATGATGCATGTGTTCCAAGTGTTCCACCAATCATCTGTTCTTCCATTACTCTCCCCTTCTTTGGGCCTCTGTATTGCCTGACACACAACAATACTGAAGTTATTAGGCCAATTAATAAGTTTACAATGGCTTCTAAGGCCATTTAATAAGCTTACAATGGCTTCAAAGTATTCAAGAGGAAAGAAGAGTTGCATGTCTCTCACTTTAAATAAAAGCTAAAAATGATTAAGCTTCGTGAGGAATGCATGTCAAAAGCTGAAACAGGCCTCTTGTGCCAAACAGTTATCAAAGTTGTGAATGCAAAGAAATAGTTCTTGGAGGACATTTAAAATGCTATTCCAGTAAACACACAAATGATAAGAAAGTGAGATAGCTATACTGATGACATGGAGAAAGTTTGAGTGGTTGGGATAGAATATCAAACAAGCGAAAACATTCTCTTAAGTCAAAGCCTAATTCTGAGCAAGACCTTAACTCTCTTCAATTCTGAGAGGGGTGAGGAAGCTGCAGAAGAAAAGCTGGGAGCTAACAGAGGTTTGTTCATGAGGTTTAGGGAAAGAAGCAGTCTCTAAACCATTAAAGTGCAAGGTAAAGCAGCAAGTGCTGATGTAGAACTGCAGCAAGTTATCCAGAAGATCTCACTAAGACAAAGGATGAAGAGAGCTACACTAAATAACATATTTCCAATGGAGAAAAAACAGCCTTATATTTGAAGAAGCCATCTAGGATTTTCACAGCTGAAGAAGAGAATTCAATGCCTGACTTCAAAGTTTCAAAGGAAAGGCTGACTCTTTTGCTAGGGGCTAATGCAGCTGGTAACTTTAAGTTAAAGCCAATGCTCATTTACCAATCAGAAAAATCATAGGTAACTTAAGAATTATTCTAAATTTGCTCTGTGCTCTGTAAATGGAGCAACAAAGCCTGGATGACAGTACATCTGTTTACAGTATAGTTTAATGAATATTGTAAGCCACCACTGAGACGTACTGCTCAGAAAAAAAGACTGCTTTCAAAATATTCTCATTACAATGCACTTAGTTATCCAATAGTTCTGATAGAGATATTCAAGAATATTAATGTTTTCAAATCTGCTAATATAACATCCATTTTGCAGCCCATGGATTAAGGAGTCATTTTAACTTTGAAGTCTTATGCTTAGCTGATAAAGTAGTGGCAGAGTTTGAATTTACTCCAATTTTGAATGAAGTTCTACTGTGGGTAAGACGCTATCAAATAGTATCATGAGCTGCAGAGACACCTTTTGTGAAAGGAAGAGTCATTCAAAAGGGCAAACTTCATTGTTGTCTTATTTTAAGTAATTACCACAACCATCCCAACCTTCCGCAACCCCAATCCATAAGCAGTCACCAACATTGAGACAAGAACCTATACTAGCAAAAAGATTATAAATTACTGAAGGCTCAGACAATCATTAGCATTTTTTGGCACTAAAGTATTTTTTATTTAAGGTATGTTAATTTTTTAGACATACTACTATTGCATACTTAATAGACTACAGTATAGTGTAAACATAACTTTTATATGTCATGGGAAACCGAAAAGTTTGTGTGACTTGCTTTATTGCAATAATTGGTTTATTGCAGTGGTCTGGAACCAAGCTCACAACATCTCTGAGGTATTACAGACATAACAGAAAACTTCCCAAGTTCTAGGAGAGACATGGGCATCCAGCTTCAGGAAGCTCAAATTTGCCTTTATTTTAATCTGTGCAGTGCCCACTTCCTCCCTTATAAAACTGTTCTCCATTAACAGCTGGCCTGGTGGGTTCTGAATCCAAGTTTAGAATTAAGTAGAAAGGGCTAGAAATCGGGATTCACGGAGCCACAGGTCCTCCCACAGGTGAAACATGAAGTCTCTCTTCTCTGGACCCTCTTACTTGTATTTAGTGAATGACTCACTCACCCTCACAATGCTCATTTCTTCCCACCCTCTCCCACTCATGTGTTTGTTAAAAGCAAATGAATCCTGTAATTTTGCAACCTCTCCCTGGAAACCATTACAAAAAAAAAAATTTGAAATGACTCTTCATCAAAAGAGTGGTTTAAATTTACCTGAAAGGAATTTCAAAATGATGGAATGAAACCACACTACAGTATTTTAATTTCTAGTTATTTTTTAAGAGGCAAGATTTAATAACAGTTTATCTAAAAGGCCTAAAGATGTATTTATTATTTGACAATTCCATTAATGTACTTAATACTGCACAGTTCCACAATGTTCTCATTATATAATGTGATAATTACTATTTGTAGCTAACAGCCAAAAAAAATCTATATATTATTATTTAGTAGAAATATAGTAACCTTTCATTATTCTACTTCACATACTCAATTTATTATAACTATAGATAAAATCCTACTGCACAGTAATTTACTCTCTTCATCCTCTCTCCTCTTTCTTGTAGATGTCATCTACCCTCCTTATTTCAACTACCACCATCAGACATGTGACTTATAAATCTCAAACTTCAGCTTAGTGAGATCTGTATTTTATTGACCTATTCCTGGTTTCACCTGCATGCCCTGCAGGTAGCTCTATCTTAGTATGTTTAAATAGAGTCTCATCTTCTTCCAACTCTTTTTCCCTAGACTAATTCCATCTCCTAACCTCCTATAATGGTACCTCTGTTTTTTTGAACCTTCCACTCATAATCTTTTTTGAAAATAGATATTTTTTTTCAATCTCCCTCCTCCTTCTCCCTCTGTGATGTCCTACTTATATCAGGTTTTTACTTAGCAGTGATTCCTTTTCTTTCTAGCCTCACCTCCTTACCTTACATTTCCCATTCCTTTTTGGTTTAGTTTCCCTTCACTTACATTGCTATATCATTAATAACCTTCAAAGACTGCTCTGATTATTTCATTCTCTTGTTCAAAAACATCCAGTTGCTTCCTATCAAATAAATGTACTTCAACCTTGTTTATCCATACTCAACTGCCAATGATTCTCATTTTCCTTTTGCTTAGTTTTTCAAGTACTTTCATACAGATCATATTTTTGATACTCATCAAAGTTCCATACAGTAAGAAATTCAGGTAAAAATATGCGCATGCTTCAAATGAGGAAAAGAGGCTAGAGAAGAAAGCCGGATTGGTTAAGAAGAAACGTTGTTTGGTCAGGAATTATTGGCTGGAAAACTGCAAAAATGTGTCTATAGCCCAGGACTCCCAACTCCCAATGCAAGGAGCTGGGCACTAAACCTTCCTCATAAAAAGGGAGTCTGGCCAAATTGGAATGCCCACTGCTCCCAAAAGCCTTTTCCTCCCTCATGCCTTCTCTCATGCAATCTTACAATACATAGTCTATTCTCCATTCATCTACATCCTTTTCATCTTTTAAAGGCTTCATCTGTTCCTCCTCTGACTCACAGAATGATTCATACAATTGGTTTTAGTCACACTCTGCTCTCTTAGTCTCCTGTTTACTGTTTCAAATTCTTACTAAAATAAGTTATTCTTGTTTAGCTTTTTACATACTTAGCTTTTCCTTTCAAGCAGATTTTAAGGATTGTGAGGTCTTGGCCTATATTGTAAATGTCTTTGTATTCCCACATATTATATTTAGTATGTGCAGAGCAAAGATTTGCTATATACATGTGGCTTTTGACACTGGATAGTTTTGAAACAGCAAGATATTTTATATACTGTTTGATTTGATTTGATTTTTGTTTTCAGACTATAATACCTGCATTATTCTGTCTAGCATCCTTCTCGTGGAAAAACTGGTATAATTTCTGCTGTTCAGTGAACCCCTGGAATGCTTTCCACATAGTTGGGACTTGCTAAATATTTACTGACTTTCACTGAATTGTTAGAATCAACTATATTAAATAGGCTACTAATGGCTAGATTGCATTACTATTCTGAGGAATTAGAAACTCATTTTTCTACTTCTTGATTTTTCATTTTGTTCTAATTCACGTATACTAAATACAGAATGTGATTTTACTTTATAACGTTGTTACTTTAAAGGAATCTAGCCATTTCTTAGAACGACTGTTCTGCCGTTTCTTTTTGAGAGCTTGCACTAATGCAAATAATTGTATTCAAAACAAAAAAGAATGGTGATTAGGTCTTTCAGCTCAGCACAAAGGAATAAAAAATATTTCATTCACACACCCAGCATGCCATGATGTATTTTCTAGCAATAGAAATGTTTTCTTCTCTAAGGTACTCCTGCTGTTGAGAAAGCTTTTCCGAGGTCAGTAAGCTTTTGAACTGCACTGAACTGAGTTACATTTACCACAGAGCTCACCAGGTTGCCTTTTACATGTCCCTGGCTTATATCTAGTATGGTAATTTTTCCAGGGTGGTCCAGGAAGCAAGCCACTTTAGCTAAAACCCCTGCGGGTTGTCACACAAAGGCAGAGAATAGATTCAGTTTGAATGTTCCTTAATTACCTTCCTAAGACTGACAGTAAAGATTAGTGAATGGTTGTTAACACTGAGTTAATACTGACCCTAGTAAACCAATACTACAGTATTAAGTTGTAACATTACTGAAGTACTGAGGACCAAGGATATTGGTGTAAGATGTTTAAGGATATCTGCACAAAATGAGAGCATTATTCTTTTTTTAAAAAAAACTTTAAGTTCCGGTGTCCATGTGTAGAACGTGCAGGTTAGTTACAGAGGTATACACGTGCCACAGTGGTTTACTGCACCCATCACACCGTCATCTACATTAGGTATTTCTCCTAATGCTATCCCTCCCTACAGAGCATTATTCTTAACAATTGTGTTGTTCATGTGTAAACATGCTGCAGTATAAAAATTTTAGCTGTGTCTTAAAGATGCAACCTAGGTTTTATCAAGCCGTGTTGCTGTACAGATTCCAGCACCCCTGCCCTACTCGCACACAGTTAAGAGTTAGTCAGCACAGAGAAAAGCTTTGGCCCCAGCTGGACGTTTCAGACATTGCAACGAAGAGAAGTCACTAGTAATCCAGGGCTTGGTCTACCACTCTGCAAGCACAAAAACATCATTTCATAATTTTATTGAGAGACAATATAGCTTTAGAGAACCAATTCACATGTAAAATTTCAAATTTGCCCTGAGTTACAAAGTCATAAGGAGGTCCAGAGTTCAAAAGGGCTGACTAGATGCAGCTAGTCCCTGCCTCATCCATGGAAAGAATCAATATAGCAAATATTCACACTTTGAATAGACAATCTAAGAGACCATATTGAGATTCAACAGAGAAGCAATGGGAAGCACCAGAAGCAAAGAAGGAGAGGGAAGCAGGGCAGCCTGCTCAGCTGGGATTGGCTGGGAGCTGGGAGAACCTCCCACAAGTGGGGAAAAGGTAAGTGACAGACTGCCAGGGCTCCATATTCCCTCTGCAGACTTTCACAATCCCAGCTACAGGACAGCCCCTCGACCTATGCAGGCCTTGCGACTGTCATAGGGAGCAGCCTACAGGTTGCACAGAGGCATTGCTCTAGAGAGGAAACTCAAGCTGAGTACCACAGGCTTCTGAGCCTTCAGTAGCTACAGCTTGGTGCCATTCTGAGAGCCAAGCCCCCAAAAGACTGTATCTTGCCCTGGAGCTGATGCTGCCACTGCTGCAACCATGCTGAGGAGGGGCAGGGACTGAGCATCTTCACCTACCTCCAGAAAGAAATTTTACTGCCATTGCTGTGGGCTGTGGTGGGACTGAGGTGCAATCAAACTGCACTCCCCACAACTACCTATCTACAATGTTCCCACTGAGTGTAGCCCTGCCTTCCTGGTGGCAGGCCCACAGGTGGGGATATCCTGAAAGCCCAGCCTTCAAAGGTCTGCATTATGCCCTGGAGCTGGGGCTGATGTTGCCATTGCTGTGCTGGCCCAAAACGGAGAAGAGAGACCGAGCAGATCACTGTCACTGTTGCAGGCTGCTGTGGGACTGAGGAGCAAGGAAACCATGTATCCCATAGCTACTTCCTTACTCTGTTCCCACTGGGAGTGGCTCCACTTGCCCTGGTGGCAGGCCCACAGTAATCTGCTGCTGCCCACACCTGAATACTCCACTGGTGGCCTGGGGACAACCCCACTTCTGCTTATCAAAGCCAGCACCTGAACACACTACCAAGGGTCCTGAAGACAAATCTACCAGCCTGGTCCAGTCCTCTCAGTATTTGAATATACCATCCAGGGGTCTGGAAATCACCCAGCCCAGTGTGCCACTGTTGGAACCTGAACACTCTTGGGATCTGAGGTTGAGGCAAATCAACCTGCCGATCTCATCACACAGCTGACATCTACCCATGTGTGCCTGCCCAATCTGTTGCAGCCACTACAACAAACATCTTTGGTTCCAGTGGGTTGCTTCAGCACTGCTACTGCCATCTCCCACATTATATCCACTGTCCAGAAAACCAAGAACCCTCCCACATGCCTGGTCCACCACTGCCACTGACAGCATCTGAACAAGCCACATGAAAGCCACTGAACTGGCCCACCATGACCCACTAATACTGGTGCCAGCATATACTACCTTGGGGCCCAGAGACAGGCATGCTCAGCTTACCACCTGCCACCCCTGGGGCCCAAAGACTGGCCCACCTGGCATCCCAGTTCCCAGAACAACTTCAGCATAGCCTCCACTAATAATGACACCCTAGCTAAAGAGAAATCACAGATACCACTGATGCTATTTACAGTCAATAAAATCATATGAATATTACACTACTGCATGCACCTAAAATCAAAGGTAATGCACCCTCCCCAACCAAAAACATATATACATCTTCAAGAAAAAGTCATCCCCTACAAAAGCAAATTCAAAAAATTAGAAGCAACGGTTATACCAGATGCACAGATATCAACATAAGGACCCAGGAAACATGAAAAAGCTAAATAAGACTGTGGCTGTCCTCAGTGGGTTACATTTGATTGCCCACACAGAGACAGGTGATATAAAGTGGAAATTTGAAACTGAAACCCCAAGAATAAAGTTTGGGTACCAGAGAAGTTATGTGAGTTAGAATAAAAGTCCATCCTCTTATGGAGCTTATTGTTTCTGCCTAGGTTCTGGATTGGGGGAAAAAAATCTCAATAGGCCTCTCTAATATACAGATTTGGGGTCCTAATGCACACTATTTGGCATTATAACTCCTCAAATTAAAAAAATACATATTAACCCTGGCAAATATAGAAGCAAAACTGCTCTCAGGGTTTAATCCCTGAACTAGGATTGTATAGGCTTTCCACACATGAAGTCGCATTGAAAATCTGTCCATAAGACTAAATTATTGTGCACAAGAAAATAATATACCATGTGCAAGAAGCAGTTGAAGCAATAAACATAAGATTTGGACCTTAGATCTTCAACAATAAAATTGTACTACAAAGGTTATAAAATAAATATCTAAATTATTAAATACATGAAAAAGAAACTATATGAAGAAGAGGATAAAGTATGAAAGTCAAAGACAAACATAAAGGAACTCCACACAGATCTTCTCAAAATGCAAATATAGTTATCGAAATAAACCTTAGTGGCTGGGTTAAGTAGTGAATTAGACATAGATATAGAGAGAATTACCCAGCTGGAAGACAAGTCTGAGGGAAGAACAGAAATTAATAAAATACAAAATAAAAAAAATAGAAATTTCCAAAAGAAAAGTCAGAGCCAAACATAGTATTTTTGTTTGAAAAAAAAACTTGAATAAGATATAAAAAGTTCTGGAAAGATAAATTGAAAGAGAAAAGGAAAAGAGAGAGAGACAGAGAGAGAGGATAAAAGAGCATTATTAGTAATAAAATGGAGACATAAATAGACATGCAACAGAGACTTTTAATAATTTTATGATAATAAATTAACACTATTATTTTGAAAATGTAGATAATATAGACAACTTTCTTAGAAAAAAAAATACTTTAACAAAACTTAAGAAGAAATAACCATATAAGAAAGCCAAACAACAGACCAAAATCTAGCTACATATATACAGGTAGATTTATAATTTTACAAAAGCTGCAAAATTAAATTATCTCAGTCTTATTTGAAGTTTACAGATAAAGAAACAAGGAAGATAGCACCTCAACTCAATTAATGAGGCCATTATAAACTTTATTCTAAAAACAGATTTAAAGCTCCATATACATGCAAAAATACTAAATGAAATATTCTTAAATTTAATCCAGCAATTTATAAAACTATGTCATGAACAAGTAAGTTTCTTCAAGCATATATGGATAGCTTAACACTAGCAAATCTAAAAATGCAATTCATTACACTAATAGACTGAAGGAAAGGATTATTTAATACATTCAATACATGCAGAAATTTTTATAATGTTTAATACTTATTCCTGATAAAATCTCCTCTCAAACTAAATGTTTTCTTAACCTGATAAAATGTTACTAGAATCTTATAGTGTACATCACTCTAAATGGCGAACCATTATAAGATTTTCATTTTCAATGAGAAAAAGACAAAAATGCCTGCTCCACTGCTTCCATCAAACATCATACTAAAGGGCACAATATCACCAAAGAAACATGTAAAACAATGTTGAGAATTGTCAAAGAAAAGACAAACTGTGATGAGTGAATGAAAAGAAATGATTGAGCTGTAAGTGCAGGTCCTAGGGACTGTAAGTCAATATAGTCAATTCTATAAAGAGTTGACATTTGATATCGTAGCCATTTCTTAAGTAACAGAAGATCTTCTGAGAGTATTTTTTTACTAAAGTGCTATAAATCATCATTTAGTTAGAAAGATAGTCTCTGAAACATTCAGCCAAAAGGATTCTGTGGGGAAGCAGCCCTGGATAAAGTATAATATTAATAGATAAGCCACCCCAAACTTATTTCTTATTAAATTTCTTATTGAATGGAATGTTAAACTGGATAACTGCAACTTTAATCTCAGGGTGGAGAAGATTAAGCCTCAAGTTAAGCTTGTACCATCTGCTGTGTTAAGTAGTCCAAGGAATAATTCCCTCTGGTAAGTTACAATGATCTCACTGTGAGCTTCTGAAGACTTGAAAACATGGTAGTCAAAGAGCTGTAAACTGGGTTTATTTTGCTAGTGCTATTTCAAGTAACTGTAATGAAAGAAAATAACCCCCTAAATGAGTGCCAGGATATGACAGAGTAGAGGTTTATCCACAGTAGAGGTCCTAATGGACTTGGTCTCATCTCTTTTCAGTACTATCCTTCTCTTCCTCCTTACATATGATGTGCTTTCATTTTCTTCCTTAATTTCTTGGTCCGTCCTGTTCTTACTCCTCAGTCTGTCTTTGATTTGCTCTCATGAGGCCCATCCTCCCTGTACCACCTCCTTTGTTCCTCCCCTTTTCTTCCTCCTTTTCCTTATCCTGTGACTGGATTGATTATTGCATTTTTAAGAATTGTAATGTTTGCTGAATAACATAATAAATATTTCTCTTAATTAGGAAATAACTTTAATCTTTATAAGTTTCTCAATCATTACACCACCAGAAGAGATTAAACCACACTTACTTATTTTTTTCTTTTTAGTGCATTACTGGCTTTTGATTGGGGAAAGTGGAAGGTGCCTATCTTCCTTTTGATGGGAAAGTTTACTGTCAACACTTTTGGGTTTTGTGCTGAGGAAAGGTGTGGTAAGAGGTTAGGAAAGATTAAATTGGTGGCAATGGAAACCAAGGTGTGGGTAGAAAGAGATATGAGGCTGTGGGACCTGTGAGAAGTTTGTTTATAATCTACATCCGAGATGAAAATGTTAGAAGTGGAAGGTAAATGACAGATGGGAGAAAACAGAGCAGTATACACAGGACTTCTGATTTATTACATAGTGGTTGGGTGAATGAAGAAGGAGCATTCCTGACAAACTTCTGGTCTAATGTTTGCATGGTACTCTGTAGCCTCGAAATCAAAGTCCATAGCACCCAAATTTACCAGCCCTGTGTTCTGGGGTTAATAATGTTCTGGCCTTTCACTACCCTACTTATAATGCCACTTGCCTTGTCTACACCAGTGGATTGTGAAACTCTGATAAGACACCGACAATAGTAAAATGTTCTATGACTATTATATGATAGGACCATACCAATGGTTCCTCCACCTCCTCACCACTGGAGACGTGTTTTAAAGGTGGAGTGATAGCATGGAAAGGTCATGATTTGGGTGCCATGATACTGGCTTTGCTCTATACTGGCTTTGTAAGTTCAAATTAACCAACTAGTCTCTCTAAGTGTCAGTTTTGTCATCTGTAAAATAGATATAATGGCATCATCCTTCAATTTGCAGATTTAGAGATACATTTATGAAAATGCCTGGCACCTAATAAATGTTTTTTTCTGTACCTTTGTGTTTTTTTCTGCATGTGCATACAATAGCAATCATACAGGAAAGATTTTTTGCCAACAAAACAAACTGAACTAAAGTCAACATGAATTACATTTTTAAATTTTAGATTAAATCTACCTTTTTCTACCTGTAACAACTGATAGGTTATCTAAAGAGTAGATAGGCATTTAGCATGGACTATTGGATTTTTTTAGACTGATATTCAAA
This sequence comes from Sapajus apella, assembly GCF_009761245.1. Classification (NCBI taxonomy): domain Eukaryota; kingdom Metazoa; phylum Chordata; class Mammalia; order Primates; family Cebidae; genus Sapajus; species Sapajus apella. The sequence goes on along the minus strand of NW_022436972.1, from coordinate 12,350,602 downwards.
ATATTAGCTCTTTCTCTAAGGTAGATTAAAGTTAAGATAAAATTTTTACACTTTATTTAAATACGGAATAAAACTTTTTATTACACTAATAAATTCAGGCAACTTAAAAATATTAGAGCAGCTCATACGTATAGGGTATTATATAAATTTAAGGTAGAATCAAGGCTTTCTTTGATATCTCTGAAAAAATAAGTCCTAATTTTTAGTGTTTTCAAACATTGTCAGTAAAAAACAGATGTTGTTATATATTTTACGGAATTGTTAGGATCATAAAGCACAATCATATGCAAAGGTAGCAGAAGTTGGGAAGGGAGGAGAAAGGGAGGGTGTGGAGAGTGATTAGTTAAAGGACACAAAATTACAGCTAGATAAGAAGAGTCAGTTCTGGTGTTCTATACCACTGTAGGAGGACTCTAGTTAATGATAATATGTTATGTATTTTCAACTAGCTATAAGGATATTGAAAGTTCCCAACACAAAGAAATGATACGTGTTTGACATAATGGACATGCTAATTATGCTGATCTGATCAGTATATTTTATATGTGTCTAAACGTCATTATGTATCCTATGAATATGCATAATTATTTGTCAATTTAAGAAACAAAATAAAATGAATCAAAAACAAATGGCAGAAACTAGAAGAAATTTTAACAATGTACAGTAAAAGGCATAATATTTATTATTCTCACAGCTGCTATAAATCAGTAAGAAAATCAATTTGTATATAGACAATTGAAAGAAATACAAAGATCCAATAAACCTCAAAGATTTTTTTTTTAAAGAATGTACAGGGGAGCCAGCACCATGCCTGGCACAGAGTATAAGCTCACAGGACACATTACCACCTTCACCTCTCACACGCTTCGTCATGTAACTATCAAAGACCTTTCCTGGTAGATTATACTTCCTGAGTTTGGTCTTTTGACTGGCCTCCAGCTTCTTTCCAATCTGAAAGACTCATCCTCCAGTTTCTTTCTCTTTCATCTACCAGGAGGAAAATTTCAAGGAGGAAAGAAAACTAGCCCAGTGTTAGGGAGTCCCATCTGCCAGTTTACTGCTTTCTGCTTTACTTACAAGAGTATCCACAATCTTTCCTTTTGCTCTCTCTATCCACACAAAAAAGTACAAACTGTTTCTTGAACTGGGAAGATTAAGATCATTTTGCTCCCTTCTCTATTTCTACTTCATGGCAATTTAGTTTCTCTGGGGAAGAATGATCTAGGATATTCCCTCCCTCCTATTTTGGGGCAGAGTGGCCTGTTGGACTTAGTTTTCTGTATATTTATTAGTTATTCATTTAACAGCCTTGTCTGACAGGTTTATTTGAAAAAGCTTCAAACACTGAGATTAAGGTTACAAAACATAAGCTTTTAAAAGCAAAACAAAACAAAAAACTAAGAAGGAAATAAATTAGATTTCAATTCTTCACCATGAAATGTTAAAAGTTTAATCACCTAATGGTAAATGGCACGGTGAAAGAAACTGCACAGGGGAAAAACACACGTAGTTGTGACTTTTGCCCTTTAAAAGCATTAAATCAAAGGAGACAAACTGACAGATGCAGCCAACTTTGAAACCTAATCGTATGAAAAAGCCAAACATAAAATAAATGTGTATATTATCACTGTTTTAGACTCCAATTTTTTCTATCTAGAAAGTTGTTCCTGGTGTTGATCTTCCAAGTAAGAAGAATTTTCAGGTAAATTAGTACTCACCATCGTCTTTGTCAGGAAGGATTGTAACCTGAGCCCCTGGGAACTCTGATCCGATTCTCCCTCCCATGGGCATGCTCAGAAGGACATGGAAGGTTTCCTCCTCCTCATACAAGGAGTCGTCAATTATGACTATCCGACACAGTTTCTCCCGTTCATCTTTGTCAAAGCGGACAACACTGGTGTGGTCCTCAGGCCTGGATATGTAATCAGAGTAAGATAACACAGAAGTTGGCACAGTTCCAGTTGCTGTTCCTGGAGGCAGAGAGGATTCAAAAGATTTTTATGTAGAACATAAGACAAAGATATCTCCAGACACAATTATTTTCATACACAGCATTTTAATGGGCAGTTAGTAGACATGAACACCCCTAGAATTGCCATAGCAACTCTATACTCCTCTAGTATCTTGAGCCAACTTGAGAATGACCTCAAGCCTATACACCTGTAAGGAATATTACATTTCCAGTGTTCTCTCCTGTCTTTTCTATCAATGAACTTTAGCTCAACACAATGTTACAAATTAATAGCCCCTACTATTCAAAAGCTTACTATGTAGGGGCAAAGTGCCACGTTTTTCACATACTTGCCTCCTTAATCCTCTCAACCACTCTACTGGGCTTTACACATTTGGAAACCGAGGTTTTGAGAAGTTGAACCACTTGCTCTGGGACCTAGAGTTCAAGGCTGGTCCTGAAGTTGGCTTTTAATAACTGTTCTATACTGCCCCTCAAATCATATATCCATGAATGAAAGTTTTAGCAAATGTCTACTCTGATATCAGCATATATGATTTTTGCTTTTGCATTTTTAGAAAATCTACTTATTTCCTAGAAAGGTATCTAGTATACTAGTGAATATTATATATTAATTTTTATTTTACATTACATAAAATCACCTTCTATAGGATGCTTGCTCATGAGCAAAGCAAACATTTTAATATTACTTTGAAAGTAGTCTCAAACTGGTTTTAAATTAGTTCCTTTTCCTTGGACATGCATCACTTTGCCTCTTTTTTTTTTAAAAAAAAAACAGTAACACATTTCTACTTGAGCAGGTTTGGGTGGGCTGTAGTTCTTTGCAATCCAAAAAGCCTTGAATATTGCAGTAAGCGACCAAGTGAAATCAGAAAGAGGACTCCTCAAAGGTGAAACTCTGAAGACAGACTTCTAAATGAATCCTTTTTTTGTATTTATGGAAAATTAATAAATATACCCTTTGTGGCAAAATGTTATAGCTCCAACATGTTAAAAAGGCTCATTTATATTTTTCGGGACTTATCTTAGGTTTTTGGCAAATTGAGCTACCTTGTTGGGTATAACAGAGCACCATTAACTCCTGGCTCCCATCTCCGCTCCTCCTGATGGGAATGAACAGCTCACCAACGTCTTCTTCAATGGAGTATTTGGACTGGGGAATAAATACAGTTGATTCTAAAGCGAAAACACAATTGCAGGGACTATTATATTTGTTTGAGCTTCTTACCACTGAAACAATCATACACAATTAAAATTTCTCTAATGATTGATATTTTTCTCCTTGAATATTCTTTAGAACAACATAGTGGGAGGAAAAGGAAGAAGAAGAGGGGAAAAGAATTGGATATAAAGTGTGTAGGCACTGGGCCAGTGAATTCTTAAATCTAAAAACAAAACCCAACATGGCTTTTATCTCTAGTAATTGCTTTCTTCTAAATTAGTAAGTCTTGCTGACACAGTTTTTTATAAATCTAACTTTGTTCTCTTGGCACACATTAACACCTTCCAATGGAATACAATTTGAGAGGTGGAAATGACCTCAAAAGCCACCGTGTCCCACCTCCCACTTTACAGATGAGGAAACTCAAGCTTGTGCAGTTGAACTCATTTGTCAATGGCTGGCCATGTCAGAATTGTAACTCGGATCTTGAAATGTCTGTTCTGTTGTTTTTTTCATCCAAAGTGTGCTCCTTTTGGACAATTCATGATGAAAATTACAATAATACATTGCTCATTCAACATTTTAAAACAACAGCTGTTCCTTAGAATTGATAAATCTATTTATCAGCTATAAAAAGTATTTCCGTGGTTCCCTTTCACCCCGGCAGAATAACATATACAACATTACCAATGATTCTTTTTAACATAGTAAAAAAGCATGCTAAATGATAAAAATGGGATAATTTGTTTAAAAAATGCAGTTATTGTGTAAAATGATAAAAACCATTTAGTACAATGGTTTGACTATGTAAACCCTAAACAGATACTCTGGTATTTGACTGGGAGTCTGTTTCAGTGAGACTCACACCCACACAGAAAACACTTCATGATTATTTTTAAAATAATTAAACATATGATTTTCAATAATTATAGAAGACTGTTGAGCAGTGGATATAGCCTTGGAGTTCCATGCTCTACCCTGCTCCACCCTGTGCTGTGCCCCAGGGGCTGGCAAACGGGAACCACATCTAATGTTTCCCTTACACTCTGGCTCCTGGTTGGGTCAGCCAATGGGGAAAACAGGAAGGAGCTTGGAGGGCAAGAGCAGAGTGGGCCAGGTGTTTATTCCCTTGGTTTCCCTCAGGGTTTCCAGAGCTGGCTGCACACCCTCCATAAAAGGTTAGAGTGCCTGGCTCTCTAACCTCTGTGCTCTGGCTCAGCTAGCCTCACCTGTCCTGTGCCTAGGGGTGGTGATGAGGCTGCTCTCATTAGCCTTAAAGCAGTTTACCATGCCTAGGTGTTAACAGGTCTTTGCCCTCTCCTTTCTAAAATAGTCATGTGATTCAATCCTTTCTAAATTACTCATTTTAAGTGTGCCATTTGTTTTCTCCTGGGGTTGTGACTGGCATACTAATTTTTTAAATGTCCTCATTTTCAGAAATCTGTGAATATAAAATTTTGTAACTATTTATCAAATATTGGTTGGGTGACATCAACTTGCCAAACACTGCGCAGGGGACACAGAAGTAACAAAATCCTTTTCCTCATGGGGCTTTTAATTACAGTTGAGAGGTGGGGAGGACAAGAAAATATGTATACAAGAAAACAGGTAGCCTATTAGGGCGCAACAAGTTACATGAAGAAAATAAAATGTGCTGAGGTGACAGTGAGGGCTGTGGCTGGACATAGTCTGAGTGGAGGGGTCGATGACACAAAGGAACATTGCAACAAATGTCTCTGTAGAATTAGTACCACATTTGAGCTGAGATTGGAAGGTAGTAATAAAATGTCCTATATGAATAACTTAAGAGAATTCCAGGTAAATGGATGGACAAGTGAAAAAGGCCTCGGGCCAGATTGTACCAAGTCTTTACAATGATCAGCCAGGAGGCCACTGTGCTGGGCAAGGAGGCGAGCATAAGACACGAGGCTAGAGAGGTGGTGAAGGGGTGGGTGGTGGGAAGATCACGTGAGCCCATCAGGACTATCGGAAGGACTTTGGTTTTTACTCATTGTTAAGATATGGAAATAAACAAAGATCAGCTGGGATGAGAACACGCATATGCTGTTTATTCAGAGCTTGCTATAGCAATGGAGTCAGCCACTGTCACCTGTGTTTTGATAAAGACTCAAAGACAGGCAGAGATGTGGGAATGCCTAATAGTGGAAAAAAGGGAAGGCTTCAGGAGTGCCCTGAATGGAGGCTGCTGACATGAGGAAGCTCTAGTGAATTAACTAGAAGTGAAGTATCCAATGGTTAGAGGTGCACATCTGGCTCTGTCTGGTTGTTCCAAAATTTCAAGTGGAGACAAAAATTAGGAAAGCCATCATCAGATCCTGACCACTGGGGGCTGATTGCCAAAGAAGTTGTCTTTGGCTTTCTGGTTGCTGTAGTCTGTGCCACAGAGCTGTGTTTTAATGTTTGGTCTGGCTACTGGCTGTTTACATATTCAGTCTTTCAATATGAAACCATGGGAAGTCTTTGGACATGGGAGGAAGGGTGCCATAATCTGACATTCTTTAAGAACATAAGTTGTGGCTGCTGTAAGATAAAGAGACACTAGGTCCAGGAGTTGAAGTAAGGAGCCTGATCAGGAGATTTCACAACTATACAGGCAAGCGATCAGAGAAGCTTTGACCAGGCAGTAGCAGTGGAGGTGGAATGACAGGGCTGCAGGCAGGAATATAAAGGCAGAGCCATTCAAGTTTCTGATGGACCAGCTGTGGTATGTGCAAGAAACAGAAGAATCAAGGATAACTCCAAGTTTTGTTGACTTGACCAACCAGAAAGATGAAATTGCTGTTTCTAGAGATGAGGAAGACTGCAGGAGAAACAGATTTAGGAGTGGAAATCCATAGTTCCATTTGTACATATTAAAATTGAGGTTCCTTTTAAATATCCAAGCTGACATGTTAAATTAGCCATCTGGGTATAGAATCATGGATATCAGTGGAGAGGTCTGAATGGAAATCTAAACTGAACATGTTGATGGTATGTAGAGCCATGAGTCAGAATAAAATCATATAGATAGATAAATTAGAGAATGGATTTGGGACTCACCATGGGGCACTTAAAAGTCAGGGAGATACAGAAAACCGAGCAATGAGGCTGAGAAGAAGTCCTAGTGATGAGGACACCCAGAGGAGTGTGGGCCCCGGAGGCCAGTTACAAAAAGCATATCAAGAAAACAGGGGTGACCAGTTGTTTCAAAAGCTACTAACATGTCACATGAGTGAAGAACTGAGAGGTGATCCTCAGAGTTAGCAAATGGAAGTCACCAGAGGTTGGTTATTTTCACCAGAACTGTCAGTGACGAAAAGGGGGAACGAAGCCTGAACAAATAGGTTTAAGAGACAGTGTGAGGAGGGGAACAGGTGACAACAGGCATAGGCATTTACTTCAAGAAGTTTTGTTTTAAATGGAAATAAGTGACATGGAGAAAAACGTCTTTGCTGGGTTTTACTTTCTATTTTCTTACTCATGTATCAGCAATCTTGGTGGGTAGGGAGGTCCTTACCATCACTCAGACAGCAAAAATATGAAATGCTTCACAGATTTGCTTGTCATCCTTGCAAAGGGGCTGAGCTAACTTCAATTTCAGTATATGACCTTCCCAGGTGAGCACTTGGTTTAAAAAAAAAAAAATATATATATATATATATATATATCTGTGTGTGTGTATATATATATATGTGTGTGTATATATATTTTAATTTACTTTAAGTTCTGGCATACAAGTGCAGAATGTGTAGGTTTGTTGCATAGGTATACATGTGCCATGGTGGTTGTGGTTTTTTTTTTTGAAACGGAGTCTCGCTCTGTCTCCCAGGCTAGAGTGCAATGGCATGATCTCGGCTCACTGCTACCTCCACCTTTCAGGTTTAAATGATTCTTCTGCCTCAGCCTCTTGAGTAGCTGAGATTATAGGTGTGTGCCACTACACCTGGCTGATTTTTGTATTTTTAGTACAGACAGGGTTTTACCATGTTGGCCAGGCTGGTCGCAAACTCCTGATCTCAGGTGATCCACCTACCTTGGCCTCCCAAAGCGCTCCACGTGCATTTGTCCTAATTCTCTCCCTCCCCTTGCCCCTCATCTACAGACCCTGGTGTGGGTTGTTCCCCTCCCTGTGTCCAGGTATTCTCACTGTCCAACTTCCACTTATGAGTGAAAACATGTGGTGTTTGGTTTTCCTGTTCCTGTGTTAGTTTGCTGAGAATGTCGGTTTATTTTTAAGATGAGTTTTAGTAAGAGCAAGAATTACACCTATTTTTATGAAGTAAGGATTTTACCAAATATAAAATTTCAACATAGGAATTATCATGACCTGAGTACAAATAATACGCAAGTATCACTGAAAATTCAAGTCAAATATTCAATTCGTTTCAGTGAGTTTCTTTTCATTAACTATGAAAATGTCCTCTAGTATCACCTAGATTTTGGTAGTCTTCAGGTCATGGACTCCATGGCATTAGTATGAAATATTACAGAAAGTTTGATTTATTAGGGTTTTTGTTAACTTATTTTTAAGTTCAGGGGTATAAGTGCAGGTTTGTTACATAAATAATTGTGTGCCATGGTGGTTTGCTGCACAGATTATTTAATCACCCAGGTGTTAAGCCAAGCGTAGTGCCTACTAGTTATTTTTCCTGATTGTCTTCCTCCTCCCACCCTTTACCCTCTGAAAGACCCAGTGTATGTTGTTTCCCTCTATGTTTCCATCTATTCTCATCCTTTAGGGTTTGTTATGGGCTGAATATTTATGTTCGTCGTGCATTATATGTTGTAGCCCTAATCCCCAAGGTAATGGTATTAGGGGATACCACTACCTTTGGGAGGTACTTTAGTGAGGTCATGAGGGTGGGGCCCTCAGGATGGGATTAGTGTCCTTACAAGAAGAGGAAGATGAGATATTTTTCTCTCCATGAGCATGCATCAAGGAAATGAAAGACGCAGAGAGAAGGCAGCCATTTCCAAGCCAGAAAGAGGCCCCTTGCCAAGAACCAAATCTACTGGCACCTTGGCCTTGGATTCTCCAGCTTCCAGAACTGTGAGAAAGAAATGTCTGTTGTTTAAGCCGCTCCAGTTTGTGACACTTTGTTACAGCAGCCTGAGCTGACTAAGATAGGGTTGATTATTCATAATATACACTGTATACTGCTAATCCACACTGGCCAGGTTTTTCTTTTCAAATAAGTTATTCAGAAGTGGTCCACATATGGGATTTTAATTTAATCAACTTTTTTAAGATTTAAAGCTCGAGTACCTGAGTTTTAAATGTGTTTGGTTCTTCCTATACCTGATGACCCCTGAGGGTCTGATTAAGCAAGCCAGCACCTCTTGCCAGTGCCGGTAAGTTTGAATTAGGAATAACAAGGAAAGCTGAGTGTCCGGGCTGTGCCCTTCACTGTGGAATTCACTCCTACACTTGATCTGACAGAGAGTAAATAGGCCCAGTATCAAGTTTAGGTCTTCTGTTGACCTAACTTTAACAGAAATATGTAGGCTGTGGGAGAAACTGGAAAAGGGTATCAGAGAGACAAAGAAAGCCTCCCCGGATAGACTTTTCAGTTAACATTCCTTTTCAACTTCACATTATAAATACAATAGAAGTGTCTATGCAGACTGCTTCAAGTAAGCATAGCTCTTTAAGTGCAAAAGTCCTTAAAGTGGCATTTGTATATTATCCTTAAAAATTATTAGCTAATAGGCATGGAGTACTTATTATTTGCTAAGCCCTATTCTAAACACTTCACCTGATTGGCTAGTTTTACCCTTTCATCAGCCCTTGAGGTAAGAATTCTTATGACTCACTTTACCTCTGAGGTACACGGATGTTGAGTGAGAAGCTGAAAGTTAGGTTGGCAGGTGGTGATGTGGGGATTTTAACTCAGAACCTCCGTGTCAGAGCCCATCCAGGCTCATAACCACTGCACTCTACTGCCTAAGAGAAGACTGCTCAGGGTAGCTGGGAGAGGGAGCATCACTTACAGCAGAGAAAAACGAAAGGCTGAATTGAGGTAATGAAAGAGCCATACGAAGTTCTGCTAAGGTAGAGAGAGGGCCATTGTAGTAGAAGCAGAAAAAAAAAAGAAACAAATATTTTGAGAATTCCTTTTAAGATCCAGTATTTTCATAGAAGTTGTATATATATGATTGTATACATACACAATTATAAAAGTATTATGTATAATTTTATAATGTATGTATAATATGCATATTAATGAATCTTCACAAGTATAAAAATATATAATGTATATAATATATTAATATGTATATGGAATATAATACATGTATATCATAATATAAAAGTACACAGGTCAAATCCCATTAACGCACTGGACTGGAACTGCAGCTCTTTGTGAGGGTGTTCACTGAGAGACAAACTAAGGGCTAAAGTATAGAATAGTCAACTCTCATGGGAAAAAAAATGACCACAGTATCATCCTTTCAAATGTTAACAATGGTTATTCCCAAGTGGTAAGGTTGCAAATGCATGCCTGTAATCCCAGCACTTTGGGAGGCTGAGGTGGGCTGATCATTTGGTCAGGAGATCGAGACCATTCTGGCCAATCTGGTGAAACCTCACCTCTACTAAAAATACAAAAATCAGCATGGTGGTGGGTGCCTGTAGTCCCAGCTACTTGGAAGGCTGAGGCAGGAGAATCGCTTGAACATGGGAGGAGGAGGCTGCAGTGAGCCGAGATATCACACCATTGCATTCTACCTGGCAACAGAGCAAGACTCCATTTCAAAAAAAAAAAAAAAAAAAAAAGGAAAATTAGGAGAGTAGACCTCTGTTTTGTTTTTTTTCTTTTTAGCAGTTTTAGAGACAAATGAATGGAGAGTACACACAGTTACCATATATTCCTTCACCCCCTCTCATTTTCCATGATTATTAACATCTTGTATTTGTTTTTGACAATGAACATGTGTTACTTTTATGCTTCCAGATTGATTTAATTATCCCCTTATTTTGAAAGAAAGAATAAAGTGAATGCATTCTTTATTAGGCTGTGTGACTATACTGCAATGCATACTGCAATCTGTTACTGCAGTTTTTATTTTTAGCTTTTGCCTGTGCTACAACATAGGCAAAATTGACTTTTGCTCTCAGACACAAAGTAGTTGTATCTTCATTCAAAAGAGAACGTACATTTTGCCCCTTCTCTCAATTATATCCGACAAAGGATAAAAATAGACTCTGCCAAATAATGATAGAACAAAATATCTTCTAAAAATCTGCTATAAAAGAACAAGGAAGGAAAAGAAAATGTAGTATATGGATGAAGGTACTGATTGTTCCTTGCCTTTAAGAAATCTGGCAGGTTCAAAAACAACTCAGAAGATATTCCAGATTCCAGTACATTTTCAGGCCACTATGGTGCCCTCAGACTGGCCAGCAAGTGGTATTGAATACAGCAGAGTCTGTCATTGATATATTTGAACTTGGACAGCTTTCTTACATTCCTATGGTTTGTTTGTTTTACTCTAAGACAGACATAGTAATATAGACTAATTTTTACAGGAGCTTGAAAAAGAAATAAATCAAAGTAATGTAAATATACTCAAACCAGATGATAATAAGTGCTACAAGTTCACATCAAGGTTTCATGAGGGCCAAAAGTTATCCTTTGGTACTATACAAACTTGTTGATTAAAGTGAATCTTTGGGGCAGGGCATGGTGGCTCATGCCTATAATCCCAGCAATCTGGGAGTCTGAGATGGGCGGATCACTTGAGGTCAGGAGTTTGAGATCAGCCTGGCCAACATGGTGAAACCCTGTCCCCAATAAAAATACAAAAATTAGCCAGGCATGGTGGTGCACGCCTGTAATCTCAGCTATTTGGAAGGCTGAGCTAGGAGAATCGCTTGAACTTGGGAGGCAGAGGCTGCAGTGAGCCAAGATTGTGCCACTGCACTCCAGCTAGGATGACAAAGTGAGACTCTGTCTCTAAATAAACAAATAAATAAAGTGAATCTTTTGATAATCTTTGTTTGAATCATTAAATGTTTTTATTTTGTAAATGTAGAAACTTTCAGAATATTTTTCATGACTCAAGTTTTATTTTGCACTATTTTTCTTCACATCCACGACTCAGTGTCAGGAACTATGTGCTATACTTGTAACAAGTGCTTGAAATTTTTTGTTTGCCTTAAGATGATGACTTATGCTTCACACTGATAGTTGCTTTTTAAAAAAGTTTGACTGTCACTAAAGTTGAAGCTCTCACATGCCTGCTTTATCATTTTTCTGTCATCATCTGCAGTATACTACGGTCTCATTAATTCTGGGCCTCAAATTTTGGCACATTCACCTCAAAATATCAACTAGCCAGTGACCTTCTTATGCCAATATTGACAATGTTGACAATTTCAAAAATAAGAATTAATGTTTGGGTTTCATATTGTAGTCAGCCTATGTCATCTGAAATCTATCATATGAAATGGGTTTGGTTCACTCAGAATATACATTTTTGTCCTTTCTTTGTATCCATTAATATTAGGTTTTTAACCTTTAATGTTAAGGCCTACATTCTTTTAAAATAATGTGTTTATTTTCTATTAAATATTATGTAGTATCAACCTGCCATGGGCCCACCAGAAATGATTACAGAGATCAAATATTTAATCTAATCATTCCTGGCCATATGTTGGTATCATGTAAATATCAGAATGACTCAGTTTCTATCAGAAGTTGGCAGACATTTCAAGTGTACAAACTAAATAATTACATAAACTATTACAGGCTTTAGATACCTGTGCTAAGTATCTGTACTCAAATACCTCTATATCTGAGGTTGTTTTATCCCAATAAATGTACATAAAACTCCATTTAGTCCGGGTAGAAATTACAAAGTAAAAAAAAAAAAAAATGGGATCTTTATATCAAATAATACATTTTAGCTCTTGTATATTTTCCCTTAACAGAATTGGAAATGTTTAACATTAACTAACATCTATATGTGTTAAAGAGCAAGGAAAGATTGTGTAATTTCTGACAGGGAACTTAATGCACGGAGGTTAAGAATCTCTATCCTAGAAGCATTTCCTTCTCTCTCAAGACTGGATACTCCATAGATGCTCCTTCTATGGGCTCTGGTTTCTTTAACAGAGCACATAGCATTCTATATTGTTAATTGTAACAATCTAGGGGAGTGAGATCACCTAATTATATAATTAACTTCAAGGGTTAGTATGCCTTCTTCTCTACTACCTAGATCCTAGCAGCATTATTGGTACAGAGTAGATGTTTAATAAGCATTTGTTGAGTACACAGATACATGATGCAGGGGCTGAATTGGTCTTGACTATTTTCTTAGAATGCTTAGTTTTATTCACCTATATAATAAATTTGAGGCTTAGTATATAATAGAAAGAGAAAAGAGAAGAGCATAAGAAGGGAAGAAATTACTTTGTTGTTTTCATATACAAGATAAGTAAAACAATATCACAGTGATAAGCACACTGATTAATTATGATTTGGGATATTACTTGTTTTCTAACCACATAAAATGACAGAAGACCATAACTTAGGGGAAACAAGAGCTCTAGAAGGGGAAACAATATATATATATTAAAAAATATATTGTTTAGTTTTATTAGATGAGATATGTATATATACACACACATATATATTTTAAATACTGCCTCTGGCACTTATTAGCTTGGTGACTTTGGGAAAGTAAATTCCTGGAGCCTCAGAGATATTTGTAAATTGATATATAAATCACAGCGTTGTACACATAAGATTTAAACGGGATAAGTTTTCAATGCTCTATTTCTCAGATTCCTCATCCAGAAAATGAGTTAAATGTTTCACGAACTTTAAAACCCTTCCCAATTGGAAATTTCTATGAGCATATAAAAAGAAAGAAGAGGCTGTGTGTGGTGGCTGAAGCTGGCAGTCTCAACATTTTGGGAGGCCAAGGAGGACCACTTGAGGCCAGGAGCTCAAGACCAGCCTGGGCAACATAGTGAGGCTTCTTTATCTGCAAAACAACAAACAAACAAAAAACAAAACAAAGAAACACTTATCTTGGCATGGTGGTATGTACCTCTAATACTGGGTGTTTGGAAGGCTGAGGTGGGAGCATTGCTTGAGCCCAGGAGTTTGAGGATGCAGTGAGCTATGATAGCTCCAGTGCACTCCAGCCTGGGCAACAGAATGAGATACTTACTGTCTCAAAAAAAAAGGTGGGGGTGTAGGGGAGACTATAGAATCAATCTCAACGAGTGACTGAACTCACTCTTTACATGAGGGTCAGCTCTATTGATCATAGAGCCATGGTTCCCAACCAGACAGCCACAGATACTTGGAGGCATGGGGGCGGGGTGGGGTGGGATATTACAGCATAACCATCAGGGAACTGAGTGTTGCATCAGGCTAAATAAATAAGAAAGCACATAACTGTGTGTGTTACTCTTCCAGTGATGTAGATGCTGATGTATTAAATAAAATAGTCATTTAAAATCTTCACCTATATAACAACTATATAATTTAAAAAATATATAGATAGATGGCATTATAAGAGCATAATTACAAAATGTGAGAAGGCAATACATATACATGTGTTTGTGTGTGTATGTTTGTTAAAAAGTTATTTTTTGTCACATAAATTTGGAACTAATGTTCCAAAACTTGTCAAATATAAAACTGAAAGCCTCCCGTAAATATCAAGTAAAATGCCTAAAATGGCTCAGATGTCTACAAGGTAATGCGGTAAAAGGGGCTGAATGAGGGAACGTATATAATGTGCTAAACACACTGTCTGTTGTGTAGTAACTGCTCAGTGAATTTTAGTCAGTACCACTATAAATATTGAGAAAAGCATAGACTTGTGTTTAAATAAATTTGCTAATAAGTAAAACTAGTTCCCAGGCTAAAATAAAGCAGAGTTGAATTGGTTATTCCCTCTTCTGAATTTCACGATAACTGTTCATATCTTGTTTTATCACATCACATTCTCCTGTGATCAGTTAATGGCTCTCTTTCCCATCCCCTATGGTCTTTGACAGCAGAGATTCTATCCTATTATCTTTGCATTCCCAATAGACAATGCTGTACCCAGCACAAGTAGGAGCTGAATAAATTTTTAATGCATGAAAACAAAACCTCAAAACACATCCTAGAATGAATATGCAGAGGGAGAGCTTGTAGGCGTAATGGTTCCTAGGGCAGGTGAATTTATAGGCAAAGAGCTGGAGAGAGACTACAAAAGGAAACAAAGGTTTTAAATGGTGGGGAAAGTGATCCTCTGTTAGGAAATAAAGAATTGCTCAATTTCTTAAAATGAAATCTAACATTATATTTATGATATTAGAAATAAGAATATTTGCATTCTGCTTTATGTTTTATAGACCTTCCACAGGAATGCTATAACATGCTAATTATTAATTTTTCTTATTTTGTGCATTAGGAAACTAAATCTTATTAAAAGCTACTTTATTTTAGGTCATACAACTAGAAATAGTTTCAAGACCAACGGTCTTCAACAAGGCATGGAGCATACCAGGCATTATGGAAGATTTGTCAGTTATCCAAGGACTATCATGACGTCAAATAAACACGGCTGAACTTTATCTATAAAATGCTGAAACAACTTAGATGATCAATACATGAAATAAAATTACGGCAAAGTTTTATTTGGTATAGCCTATGTTAAGAAAGGATTATATAAGTGGGGGGCTGTGTACATGGGGCATGTATATGTATTTTGTTTTGTTTTTAATATCCTACTGCTTAGATATATCATGTGTACAGCATGTCACTCTGAGCCTATAAATCGAAAGGCAGAAATGAATTCAAGCGTCTTATTTCTTCAGGTAATATGGCAATTTTACTAGTTGGGAAATAAAATATGAAAAAATGGCTTCCAGCTTGAACTAATGGATCAGTTTATATGTATTAAAGCTGTCCTGGGCTTGTTTAAAAGAGAAAAGATTTATTTTTCAAACATATATCCAAAGCTCAGGATCAAAAGAAAGTTTAATTATTTATCCCTGGATAATGCAGATGAAAGCAAATGTAATTAAATGCTAACTGTTCTTTAATGAAAATTATAAACATAATTGAACTTCATCTTTAACTAAAGGCAGAGTTGTTAGTTAAACAAATGATGTCAGAGCTCCAGTTTTCTTTTTCACTTTAATTATGCTTAGTCTTTTAACACAGGAATTTCCACACAGGTCTCCATTTCACGTACTCTGTAGATTGTATCTTTGCAAACCATTTAAGACTCTTCTGATTGACAAAATAAAGTAGGCTGGCAATTTAAAAGAAAGTCATGTTTGGCTTTTGACAGGATCTCAGCTTTAGACTTTTCTACAAGGTTTGTATAAATGCCAGCCCTCAAAAAGCCATTCAAGCTTTTTTTTTCTTTTTCTTTTTTTAAATTTTCTGACTAGATCGAGACAAGCTAGGACTGTAGAAGTATGACAGGGAGGAAAAAGGTCAAATTACACACAAAAGCATTAAGGTTCACTTTTACCAGCATCAGCCAAGGTGTGCATTGACAAGAAAATGTACTCTGATGGAAATCAACAGCAATGATTCAAAACACTGTGCTCACTACAGAATGGGGATAGGTGGTGGTTATTATGCAACAAATGTAGACACATATGGCCAAATAGAAATTTTTGGCTGGTAAATATATAAAGAAAACTTTAATAATTAAAAGTAATATGGGAACCACATTAATTCAAAAGTGTGATTTCATTCTCAAACCATTTGTTTAAAAGATATGTTAAGACATTTAAAGGACTCCAAAAAGTGATGAATTAATCCAAGAAAAATGACATGAGCAATATTAAATGATAGAATTATAATAACAGAAAGAACATGTTGGTAATTCCATGGATAATTCATTCACTTGGAAAAATATAGCATCCCTGGCTGGGCACAGTGGCTCATACCTGTAATCCCAGCACTTTGAGAGGCTGAATTGGGAGGATAGCTTGAGGCCAGAAGTTTGAGACCAGCCTGGGCAACATAGCAAGATGCTGTCTTTACAAACAATTATGTGTATATACACACACACACACACACACACCCCAGAAAATTTTTAATGCATAAATTATTTACATATTTATAAACAATTATTTATATTATATATATAATTATATATAATATATATATTTGTGTATGATTTATACACAAATATATATATATATAATTATATATATAATATATATGTGTATGTATATATATACTATGTATAATATATAGTATAATATATAATATATATAATACTATATATGTGTATAAATATGTAAATAATTTATATATAGGCATTAAAAATTTTCTGGTAATATGGAAATTGTGCTAGCTGGCAAATATATATAAAGATATTGTTATATATACATAAAATCTATTAATATAATTTATATATGAATATATACATTTTATATTACACATATTTTAGATATAGAGCATTCTTTCATAACTTTTCAGTTTCCATCTTCCTGTCAGCATATCTGAGAATAGTGAATCATTAATCTCGAAGATTCTCTCTGGAAATTTCAAACATTGAATTTAAAACTATAAAATATACCCCTATAAGGTATTTTGTCATAGCAGCCCAACAGCAAAAACATAAACCAACTGACAATGGGTCTTACCATCTCCTGGGTCAATAATCTCAACAGTGGCCACTGTGGGGAATTCCAGGGCAGCCAGCACGGGCTCCGAGAGGACCACCTGAAAGGTTTCGGACTGCTCGTGCTCCCCGTCACTCAGGATCCGCACTCGCCACGTGGCCCTGGTCTGGCCCGGGTTGAACTGTACTTGTTTCTGTGCTTTGCCCTTGAAGTCTTTGTCTTTTTCTGCAGTCCCATCTCTTGTACCAATACCTGCACAGAAACATATCATTTTCTTAGTTTCATTTTCACTTGGATTATTAACGTTTTCCTTATTAACTTTTTAGGAGTCATTTTATCCTGAAGAGCAAAATTGATCCTGCTTTGATCTCATAAAATGGAAAACTGGGTATGGGTTTGATGACGAAAGTGTTTCACTGTAGGTGTTGGGTAGTTCCTGATTCTGTTCTGCATTTGACTCCATTATGGTTTTGCTACATATGCTTTGAGCTACATTTGGATTAGAACTTCTTGTCAAACAAGAATATATTTTATATTCACATTGTACAATATCCTTACTCCTACAAGTTCATAGTCTTAAAACTCTTCACATTTACTTTTGCATGTGTTGTTGCATATTACATAAAAAACATAAGAAACATTCTCTAACTATAAAATATAAGCCAATAAGAAACTCTTCCATGAAAGAATTCTTTGACTCGCCATCTAAGTCATAAATGGCTCACTGGAATGATAAAAAATGATGGTATTCTCTAAACATTTAATGGAACTAGGATCCATAAAAAAATGTAATTCAGTATTTTCAACATGGCCACTGCCAGATTTTCCTCTGTGGAACACCCTAGAATTCCATGAAACCATGTAAATAGAATTGGAGAGCTAAATATATATGGTTATTACGAGCAGTATGCTTGGCTTACTCTGAAAGTTCATTCAAGGTCAATTTTAGTTAGCTGGGAAGGTTGAAGGATCTCTGGGTCTCTAAGTACATTGCAAGATGATCTTCACTATTACCATGCCAGATTCTCAAACCATACGGTACATTATCCAAAAGCAGTGAAAACATTCAATGTCATAGAAAAATATAAAAATGGCAATAGTACCTGGACTTCTATATCCTTAAATATGGAATCAGAACCTCTTAGTGAGTCAAGTTAATAGAATAATTTTCAAATATATTTCTCTAAACCCGGGCATTTTCAGAGATGTTGACAGGACAGACAAGTGTAAAAGAGGGAAAAATAAGGCTGGGTGTGGTGGCTCAGGCTTATCATCACAGCAGTTTGGGAGGGGAGGTAGGTGGATCACTTGAGCCCTGGAGTTCGAGACCAGCCTGGAAAACATGGTGAAACCTCATCTCTACAAAATAGACGAAAAATAGCTATACACATGTCTATGGTCCCCATTACTGGGGAGGCTGAGATGGGAGGATCACCTGAGCCCTAGGAGGTAAAGGCTGCAGTGGGCTGTGATCCTGCCACTGTGCTCCAGCCTGAGTGAGACCCTATCTCAAAAATTAAAAATACATCAATACATAAAAGAAAGATAAAGTCTTGTGGCTTAGATTTTTTAAAGCTTGAAAATAAGTTATGTTGGAACATTTTGCATTTAATTAAAAATTATTATATATTTGAACAATTCCTGTTGGTTTTTAAACTAAAAATGAAACTAGACTAAATAAGATCCATTCAACTACAAATACTCGTTGAGTACTTATTCCATGCCAGGCTCTGTTCTGTGTGCTGGGGCTGTATCAGAGAACAAAACAGACAAAACCTTTGCCTTTATAGTGCTTGTATATGAGTCATTTGAATATTTATTTATTTATAGAAATATATCAATGGCTGTTATTTTAATCTTAAAATGAAGCTGAAAACAAACATTTTATTAAAAATAGTTCTCTTATAGTTCTCAGAAAAATAACTGACAAAAATGTTGCATCATATTTTTCTTTTCAGTAGCAGGTAAAACATGATTTATTTAATGGCAAGAGAAAAAAGGGCACAGAACCAGGAATTGCAGGTCTGCATATTTTGTTGAATGCTGTAGACTGCCTGAGAGCTCTCTGGTTCCTCGTGCACACAGACTGGTTGTCAACACCTCTTGGATCCACTACAATTCACTGCCAAGATACTGATGAAAGAAATCATTCTCTCTGAGGTTCCAGAACACATGCTGCTCACTGACCCATCTATCCCCAGTGGCATGACCAGCAAAAATTGGTTAGTCTGCCTCTGATAGCTACTGCTCACTTTTCTGTTTTGTTTTCTTTCATCAGCAATGCACTATATATGTTTTCTGCAGGTTCAAAAGGCAGTTAAAAACAAAAATGAGTAAGAATGATACAAGGAATGTCTGCTACTTCCAACTAGTCCTCCTTCCTACATGACAGTCAGGCCATCTAATATTAAATGAGTTGCGATACCCTCTGATATTAAATCAGTTGCAATACCATATCCCAATTTTTGCTGCTAAAAATACCTATAAATTTTTACTTTTGTTATTAAATGAAACTGCAACCGGATCTTTTCCTCTGATATAGAAAAATAACAAGGTGTTTAAACTAGGTACTTGTGGAAGGAGAGAATAGATTTTATATCCCATCCTGGCCATATAACAGTTGTGGAATGGTAGACAAGTTATGAACTTATCTCAGTGGAGGATTTACGAAGCACTATGGTGCAGTGGTTAAGAGCATGGGCCTTTTGCCACATCTCAGCTCTGCCCCTCACTAGCTGTCTGACTTTGGACATATCAACACTCTCTATTTCCTCACCGCATGGCGCTCTTCTCATGGAATTGACCTAGGTAGGGTATTGGGAAGTAGGCCCAGCAAATAACTCAGTAAACATTAACTATCATTGTTTCTTCATAGTTTACTACCCAACAAAGCCCCTGGTATGTAATGAGTACTCAAGAAAATATTTGTTGAGTCAGGAAATAAAGGGTTGCTGTAAGGCGCAAAAGAGGTAATGTGCTTAATGTACATATGAAGTACCTTGCCTTATTAAATGTTCAAAAACTGGTAGCAATAAGATCTTTGACATGCAAATACTACTGTGGACTATAAATACACATTTAGTTTATTAGTGGTTAGAATAGTTATAAAATGAATAATCATCTTTCAGAAAATACACCTACAAATTTCATGTAATTCATGATTTCTTAACTGTACTCAAGTGACGTTCTATCTTTTGCTATAATGCAATCTATGTCATTCTAAAGGTCCATAAATAAAAGTAGAGTTTGTATGAAACAGTTATAGGCAACATATTCGTTGTAGAACTTCTATGAGGCTACCCTTCAATTTAATCTGATTTTCATTCCAGGTCCTAGCATGAATTCCATTACCATCTTTAATGACTGAAGGATGTGGACCACACACAGAAGGCTTCCCAACTTTCTATCACCCCAGGTTACTAAGTAACCATGTGAAGGGAACCAAGTAAAGCCTATGACCCTTTGTAGAACTGCTGGTAACCCCACATTCATAGGAAATAATAGTGCAATGAAAAAACAATAACAAAAAGAGTTCTTGTTTGACAGTTTAGTATCCAGCTTAAGAAAAAAAGGCAGTGGAGAAAAAAATGCAAAAAAATAATTTAAAAAACTTTTTCCACTATTAACTTTCCCAATGCTATCCATGGGCTGGTTGTGAGTGAAAAATTAAATAAACTTATCAGGAACGGGAACTCAGGTAAAAAATGGATAAACCTGGCCAGGCGCAGTGGGTCATGCCTATAATCCCAGCACTTTGGGAGGCAGAGGCAGGTGGATCATGAGGTCAGGAGTTCAAGACCAGACTGGCCAAGATGATGAAACTCCACCTTTACTAAAACTACAAAAATTAGCCGGGCACAGTGGCAGGTGCCTGTAATCCCAGCTACTTGGAAGGCCGAGGCAGGAGAATCACTTGAACCTGGGCAGCAGAGGATGCAGTGAGCCGAGATCGCGCCACTGCACTCCAGCCTGGGCAACAGAGTGAGACTCGGTCTTAAAAAAAAAAAAAAAAGATAAACCTATTCTTAATAATTGGTAAGGTGCTCTGTTTGTTAGCTATCATTTTCCCTATGACTTATTTGCTATAGGTTCAAGTCCAAAGCAGAGTTAAGACAAATCTCTCCCTGATGATAAGACAGACATGATGTGCATGTGTGCACAGAGAATGTCCCTAAAAGACAGTGCAGTGAGAGCGCTCAGAATATCCAAGGCTAAATATAAAGCATGTGAAGCACAGCCAGGTGGAGGCTCATGCAAAGTGAAGATAGAAGCAGAGGCTGGAGGTAAGGCTGTGGGGGACCAGTGCCCCTGCAGTCAGAGCAACCTCAAAGACAGGGAAAGTGTCCTGTGAAACTTCAGTCCTCTAAAGTTAAAAGGGAAAAAAAAAAAGAATTTTTAAAGTAAGGGGTAATTAATATTCAGAACCATGTCAGGGGAAATCAAAAAGAATGGTAGGGTGTTGTGGCTGTAGCAAATGTACAGTGGGTGTATGGGTGCCGGGGGTGGTGTTGGGGTGGCAGGTGTGTAGACCTGTGCATAGAAGTCTACTGTTTAAGGCTCTTGAAACTCGTGAGCTGGTAAAATTTCAAACTAATCATTTGGAGACAAGCATAGGGTAACTAACTTTTTACTTTGCCAACATTTTCCTAGATTCCTATCTTACTTGTTAATCTCACTCAATGAAATCTTTTTTACCCCATGCAAATTCTACTGGCCTTGATGTCTATAAAATACATGGTACCAAAACCATATAATTGCTTCCCAGATGCTGCCATTTTTATCAACATATTAAATATTTTGTGCCAACTCTATTGCTGCTTAAAAATACCAATATATTGCCAACTTTATTTTACACGTACATGAAAATCAAATACAAGCTTGAATTGGAGTTGACAAAAGGTTTCCTTTGTTTGCTTTTGACCCTCAGTTTTATTTAAATGAAGCAAAGCAGAAGAAAATTATTAGTATTTAACCATTTGCTGTTTGTTACAAAGAAAGGTCACAACACTAATGTTTCAGAAGACTTTTATCTTAGGGGTAAATTACAGATTTGTCTAAGCTCATTCTAAGATCTAGTGACATTTATTTTTATTTCATAACTTAGTGTACTTGCCAATTTTTATAACAGAGAAAGATCACATGTGTACATAAAAGTCTTATAGAGATAAGTACCTGGACACAAACCTGTTGCTTGTTTCTTTAGCAGTCAGAGAAGTTTTAAATTTTTAAGCTCTAAAGCTAGGTCAGTGAACTAAACTGATGTTTTAATCACTGTACAAGAATTACAAACCTTTGCTAGAAAATAAAATTTTGAGACAGAAATAAAAAATTAAACTTACTTATAAAAGAAGTTTCTCCCAAGTAACCTCTGCGTTTAAGAATGACATCTAGAAATTTGGAGTCCTCATTGATCAGGTAATATTCCTTTTCGAAGGAGATCCATGCCCAATTCAGACGAAACTGCTGGTTGGTTAACTTGTTTCCACCTTGAAAATAAAAATGTAAAGCCATAAATTAGTGCTTTCTTGAATGAGTGAAAATTAGCGCTTTCTTGAATGAGTGACCTTAAAAATTTCACAGACTACTTTAATGAAGCAACATTAAGAATCAATACAGCTACTTAGTTTGATACACAACTCTAGAATATGTACACGGAGGTACAGCTTACAGTCTAGGAACTGTTACACATAAATTCAATCGCTGACATAATTCTTCACAAATTTTTTGCTGTTTTAGAAGGGGAAGTAGGTAATGGGTAGGAAGTATACAAGAGCCAGAGGCAATTTAGTTTAATCCTAAAACTAAATATCCCACTTGCAGTATAACTCACTTCCCACAAGGTGCCGCTGGAGAGCAAGTTTTCTATTCGCAGGGCTGCAAGGCTCCTTTGTGATGTTCTTAAAAAAACACAACTTCACAAATACTTTTTTCTGGTTCACAGAGCAATTAGGTGGAAGGTTTTAATTATAACCACTTAAGGAAAAACAAATATCCCTTCTCCGCCTCCCTTCCCCACTATATTCCGCTCCATTCCTTAGAGCAAACAGACAGCTCTTTTCATTGATTTCCATTCCACTCTGAAGATAAGGTTTTCCCCTCCCATCTTCCCACCAAAATGGAGCTGGCTGCCTATCAGGAGAAAATAAACCTCGCGTGTGATCGCTCTAATGTGAAAGCGACTATGTTGGGTAAATGAAAGGAAAAATGGTTATCAGCTGATCACTCTGCACGCATCCCTCTACTTCTTTTGATCTACAGCAATTATTTCAGAGTAAGATGAGGTTTACAAACAAAGGCATCAGTAATGCCTTTTAAGTCTTTCTGAAAGAGGCTGTGAAAAAAAAAAATGCCCAAGTGACAAACACAGCTAGAGGCACAATTTTCATTCTAGTTTCTTCTCTTTGCAACTCACATAGAGTTTCACTAGATAAAAAGAAATGAAACAGGAAAATCTCAAAACTTTAATAGACCACAAAAAAATCTACACAAAGGAAAATGTTGAGTGAGCAAAGACATGAAAATGCGTTTGTCTTTGCTCGAACTTTTAAAAAATAAAATCTGCAGCAACTTTGAGCTATTAACTTGGTGTGTACTAAAGATTAAAGAGAATACCCCGTGCAAGTGAGATTATGTAGGGAAAGTGTTTTCTTGTTTACTGTTGTTTGACTTGCAAATTAGCACAAGCCTTTTGGACAGCTATTTGCCAATGTGTGAAAGGGGCAAAAAGATGGTTGTATCAGTTTTGTTAGTCCTTCTGTGGGATTTTTGCTTTAAGAGAAGCAAAATATATATTTGTAAGAAACTATTCATTGCAATATCTTCTATAATAACTCCAAACCTTAAAAACTATCTTATAGTGTATCAAATCAATAACATGTTATTCAACCACTAAACAATAAATATGAAATTATTGTTGGAACACTGACAACACTTAAAAACACAACAACAAAATGCTACTGATGCCACGAACGCCGCTACATAAAATGAGGCATGACGCAGGTGAAGCTGCCTGGTGTTTTCAATGATGGGATTATAGACTTTCCTATTTTTAGTTAATTTATCAACTATAAAATATAAATAGATTGGAGAGCAGGAATTTTGTGTCAGTTTAACAAGGAAACTCATTCCACATTTTGCCCTGATGAAACTTAACCTAATATCAGCTACACCCTGAGTGCTGTTCGGGAAAGGAGAGGCCATGGGCTGGGAGGCTCTTCAGAACTGGAGTCCAAGGTGCACCCACATCACTTCTAGCTGCTGTCTGACTCTGAGCAAGTTACTTCTCTAGACCTCTGTTTCCTTTTCTGGAGTGTCAAGTGAGGGCGATGCTAATTAGCACCTGTGATTTCTTTGAAGATCAACTCAGATAAGCCATACACACACAGAGTACCCTGAGGTCAATAGCAGCATTCAACAAACGCAAGCTCACTCTGCCCTGCCATACCACGAGTGCGCCAGCCCACCCTGCATTCCCGCTGTTGGACTACTATTCGTCTGCCTTACAACTACCAGTGTTCATTTCGCCTTTGCCTCTCTTGCCTACAGCTTTTGCCCATATCAAGTGGACGTTTCTTTGCAGATTTCCAGGTTCATCCTGACCCACACTGTGTCCCTTGCCCCCTAATCTGCTCATCTGGAGGTAAGCCAAGATTCTTGCAGCTCCTGGGATTTGCCACCCTCACTCTTCCCGTCACCCATGTCCTCTTGCCTAAAGTGAGGACCCCTATTCTTCCTTGGCCGATGCTTTCCACTCCTTATCGCTGCTCTATCCCCCTGCTTGTGAAGAAGCTGCAGCTGCTCCAGCCCTCTCATCTCTTTGTGATTCTGCAGCTGTTCTCCTATTGGTTACTCTGTATAGTTGTGCCCTTTGGTGGGTATCCTCTCATATTTAATTGTATTAATTTACCAATTGTACTAAATTGCACTAATTTACATCAATAATTGAGAGTATCCATTCTTTCATTATTTCCAATACTTAGTATCATTGTTTTTAAAGTATATTTTTTAAAAGTATTGTGTATGTTCCATTAATTGGAACATCATCTAGAAAGCAATGGAAGAGAATAACATGTACTTGATTAAATGAGTACATAAAATAGCTCTGATGTCAAAACACATTATTAGATGAAAACAACTTTATGCTACACTCCTGTCCACTTTAAAATGTGGTCCCAGCAAGCCCAGGTTTCATTCCAAACTTCTTGTCATGCTCTACCAGGTCTTTCCTCGGCCATTCTAACACCTATGGCTTCACATCCCATCACTTCCCCTTAAAGAGAAATATTCAGCCACATCCAACCTCTTAACTCTTTTCTGAACAAAGGTGGCCGTTTTTGTATGTGCGATGTCTTCTGCACAGGACAGCCTTCGTTTTCCTACTCTTCCTGGGAATCCCTATTTCTCTAAATTTTAACAATTCTTAGCTAATTTCAAGAATTGATTCTAACCTTTTCCTGAAATATTCCAGAAAATATTATTCTCTCGTAAACATGGCACATTTTAAGAATAGACTTCTCTCTTCAATTTTATAAAACAGCAAGCCCATTGCAAACCCCAGTACTCTCTACGCCTTCATTCTGATTAATTTTTCCCTATAGTACTTTCTAAAATTTATATCATATGCATATATATACGATTTTTTGGTTCATTTTCTGTTTTCTCCCACTGTAACACATGATTCACGAGGTCATGGAGCTCATTATACTTATTAGAAAAACACCTATTGCATCAATCAGAAACTCTAAT
The DNA here is from genome assembly GCF_009761245.1 of Sapajus apella. Taxonomy (NCBI): domain Eukaryota; kingdom Metazoa; phylum Chordata; class Mammalia; order Primates; family Cebidae; genus Sapajus; species Sapajus apella. The sequence goes on along the minus strand of NW_022436972.1, from coordinate 12,325,123 downwards.
GTCTTAGTTGAAAGTTCAGTGGTCCTTCATTTATTGAGCAATATAAATTTCCTATGTAAATGTAACATTTCTCTTTCATTACTGAATCTTATTTTTTTAAAAAATAATTTGTTTAATGACACCCCTTCTAAAATGTTTGCATGCTTCTTGAAAGATTTTAAGTAAAACATAAATGTGAATTATTGGAATTTGTGTTTCTCTAAATGACACTTCCAGGCACTATTGATGACTAAAGGGCTGTTTAACCCTTCCATTCCCTTTGTGGATGGTTTTAGACACACCTAATTTTGTTTCTACTTATACATCTGTAAAAATGACTTTCAGTTTTGTGCCTATGTTGTGAATGGACGAAGTTGCCAAGTTACTGGTTAATCAGAGGTCTTGAATGACACATAGCTGAATAGTTTGCTAGTATTTGATATGTACAACCACCACCTTGAGATTTTACTTCAAAATAAAATTCAGAAACAATATAAAGAAGCTTTGCTTTGTAAGACAGAGAGATAGTCCAAGGTAACTATTATAGAAAATTTAGAATTCCCACTGAAACTGGGATTTTAAACCAGAGAATATAAATGAAATACATATTTAAATAGAAAATATGAAGTCTATAAAGCTTAACTCTTAATGGAATTAAATACTTCATAACTCTTCTGAACCTTACACATGTGAATCAGATTTGATTTCAGGATTTGTAAAATCTTAGGTACTTACTTATTTGAAAAACCAAGCTGTAACCTATTTAACTCCCTTTACTAAAACTGTGACCTTACATAATTGAACGCTGTATTTTATTTAAAGAATAGGAAGATACCTTATTTATTAATTTGTTGCCTATCACCTAAACTCTTCTAAAACCTCAATCAATGGAAATAATAAACATTGACATTTTAACAAAAGCTACAGCTTACTGAATGTGAAATTATAGATGAAGCTAAATAATGTCAAAAAAGGACACATTTTTACTTAAAATTTGTTGCCTTTCTAAAATAGATTCTGTCATCTATGGTGCACGAGGAGCTAGTCTCAGCATCTCATTGGAAAAAAATTAAACTCCATAACTCATGTCATAAATCCACACAACAGGTGTCTGACAGCTGATGACCACACTCCCAAATGCTCTGTCCTCAAATCCTGACACCAAAGCCATTAAGGTTTTGATGAAAAGACCTCTTTTGAACTTTTCCAGCTGGTCTTTAGACTTCTTCATTTTCTTTTTCAATTCAAACTCAGTAGTTTTTTTTAGAATAACAAAAAAACCAATCTCCAATTAGCCCTCCCAAAAAGCTCAGGGCTGCCTGATTTCACTGAAGACAAAGCATTTGATCTTCAATAATATGAAACTAGTGCCACAGTTTTGACTTGTGTTTGATAAAGGGGATGTGTTTATTTAGCTTTGACAACAAATTTCTTCTTGGAGAATAGTTACAAATAGAAAATATTGTTGGTAATTTCTAGTTCGGTAAATTCTCATTTGCCCAGAATAAAGTTCATCTTTAAAGCTGAACTGAAAATTAACTATACAGATATTTTTAAAAGCTAGATGTGGTCCTTTAAATCAGCAATAGAAATAGATATTTATATGAGAAAAGATTAAGATAATAATGCTATTACCTAACTTATTGGAGAAATTAGATGATTTTATTTTTGTTATTGTTTTAGAGACATGGTCTCACTCTGCTGACCAGGCTGGAGTGTCGTGGTGTGATCACAGCTCTTTGCAGCCTCAGACTCCTGGGCTCAAGTGATCCTCCCACCTCAGGCCCCTGAGTAGCTGGGACTATAGGTGCAAGCCACTGCACTGAGCAGCTAATTTGATTTTTAAGCAGATTTTTAAAGAAATCTTGTTCTCTTGAACAGTAAGGACAGTGATTTGCAACCGTGCAGCTACCATCCGGATTAATGCTAGTAATTCTAGTGAAAATCTAAAATTAAAGTTAAAATAAAGGATTCATTTCATTGCCATTTCTGTGATAGGATGTTCTTCCTTGAACTTTGCATTGCCTTAGAATCTTCCATAGGAGAGTCTCCTAGAGCTTGTGGAATCCTGTCCTCTGGCCTCTAAAGGCAGACTGACTTCACTTTGCTGAAAACCACCTGGTGCAGAAGCCCACTGGCTCTTACCCTGCCCCCAGGGGCTGGCATCCAACTGTGGGAGATGGCACAGGCACCTAGATAATGTGCACACGCTAAAGCCTGGCAAATGCTGCGAGAGGCACTGATAATGAGCTGTGGGAGTCCACAAGAGTGAGGGATTACTGTAGCCTCAGGGGATCAAAGACAAATTCATGGAAGAGATGGTGTTTAAATGGGGGCTTAAGTACAGGGTGGTATTTGGACATTAAGAGAGATGGAGGGGAAGGCGTTCCTGGAAGATTAGGTATAAGACCAGAGATAAGAAATCAGGTAAAAAAAGGAACTTCAAAGAATTCGATGTGGTAGGCGCTCAGGGCATTTACTAAATATTTATTTCCTTCTCCTTCTCCTGTTTAAGAGATTGGATATGAGAGACAAGACACATCCACAACCTGCCCTGGATCAGCCTGCGGTGACTCGGGCACCAAGGGATGACAGGCTTTGAACTAAGAGCACCTTCGTGGAACTAATGAAGCTCCTGAAGAACTTGGACAGATCCAGAAAAATCACCAGTGGGTTTTTCTTTCTTTCTTTTTTTTTTTTTAGACTACTTAATAATTTCAATAATGACTACTGCAACAGTAAGGTGTTCAAGAATTGCTGCTTATGATAATTGTTATATCATTTTCTTCCTTCCTTCCGAACACTCCCTCGTCATCATTTCCACTGCCTTACACATTCTGAAAACGCGGCAGCACAGCACAGGGGTCAGATCCACAAAGAAATACGAAGGCTTGGTAGAGAAATGTAGAGAAAGAGGAATGGGGCCGGGCGCCATGGCTCATGCCTGTAATCCCAGCACTTTGGGAGGCCTAGGAAAGCAGATCACCTGAGGACAGGAGTTTGAGACCAGCCTGGCCAACATGGTGAAACCCCATCTGTACTAAAAATACAAAAATTAGCCAGGCTTGGTGACAGGTGTATGTAATCCCAGCTACTTAGGAGGCTGAGGCAGGAGAATTGCTTGAACCTGGGAGGCGGAGGTTGCAGTGAGCTGACATAATGCCACTGCACTCCAGCCTGGGCAACAGAACAAGACTTCATCTCAAAAAAAAAAAAAAAAAGGAGTGGCATGACAAAGACCCAGGAGGTAGAGGGAAACAGGCACAGCATCACAGCACACGTGGGTTTCTATTGGATACACACAGCTCGTAGAGATCTTTTGGGCCAGTTTCAGGATAGGCACGTACAAGCTCATCTTTCATGACCAAAAGAATAAATGGAGCTATGGTATCTTAGTAATTGTCACACAAACTACACTGAATTGAGATCAAGGATGGATTATTTCATACTCTACTCAATATTCTTCTATAGACAGATAAGAAATGGCCAGATTACATGGGTGTGGAGATGGGCACTGACAAATATATCAATGTTGACCTTAGAATCCAAGAATATCACAATCCACATTTTTATCTGTAATTTTGTTCCTTGGGGACATGATATGATTATATATATACCCATCCCAGGTATATAATGTGGGTATATAATGGGTATTTGTACACAAGTTTCCAAAGGCTGAAATTCCTATCATCTACTATGCAAAAGGCTAATACATTGTTGATTCTCATTATTCTTGGATTCTATATTTATAAACTGCCTTACTTATGAAAATCTATTTCTTAGCCCCCAAATTAATACTCATGGTGCTTTTGTGATCATTCTCGAACATATGCGGGGTGGGGGGGCGTCAAAAAATTCTCATTGCCTGACACTCTGTGCCTTCTTGTTTCAGCTCTTATGCTGTAAAGGTATCCTTTTCGAGTTTTTTTAGTGCCACGTTTTCTGTATCTTTGTGCTTTTTTTCGGTGGTTTTGCTATTTTTAAAAATGGTCCCCAACCAGCCAGCTGCTGTGGCTCATGCCTGTAATCTCAGCACTTTGGGAGGCCGAGGCAGGGGATCACCTGAGACTAAGAGCTCAAGACCAGTCTGGCCAACATGGGGAAACCCCGTCTCTACTAAAAACACACACACACACACACACACACACACACACACACACACACCCCAGGAATGGTGGCATGTGCCTGTAGTCCCAGCTACTTGGGAGGCTGAGACATGAGAATAGCTTGAACCTGTGAGGAGGAGGTTGGAGTGAGAGGTTGGAGTGAGCCGAGATCACACCACTGCACTCCAGCCCGGGTGATGGAGTGACACTCCATCTCAAAAAAATAAGGCCCCCAACCATAGTCTACAGCTTTGTCTGGTGTTCTTAAGAAGATAAGAAGGCTGTGATGTGCCTTACAAAAAAATATTTGTGTGCTATATAAGTTTTGTTCAGACTGTGAGTGCTGTGTTAATGAATCAATAACATATATCTAATAAGTTGTCTTTAAATAGAAACACATGGCTGGATGTGGTGGCTCATGCTTGTAATCCCAGCACTTTGGGAGGCTTAGGTGGGTGAATAACGAGGTCAGGAGTTCAAGACCAGCCCGGCCAAGATGGTGAAACCCAGTCTCTAGTAAAAATACAAAAATTAGCTGAGCTTGGTGGTGGGCACTTGTAATCCTAGTTACTCAGGAGACTGAGGCAGGAGAATTGCTTGAACCTGGGAGGCGGAGGTTACAGTGAGCCGAGGTCACACCACTGTACTCCAGCCTGGGTGACAGAGTGAGACTCATCTCAAAGAAAAAAGAAAAAGGAAATAAATAGAAACACACATAAAACAAGGTTATAATGGATTGGTTGATGAAATGTGACCAGAGGCTCACAGAAACCTAGTCTTTCTGTGAGAAATCCCTCTCAGAAATCCCGTCTTTCCCCTAGGAGCAATGCTTCAGTATTTGCTAATTCAGTATTCACTGTGATTTTACAGAAATGTAACTGCACTGAATAATTAAAATCAACTGTTTTTACTCAGTAAAAGTCACAATAAGTTATTTTTGGGGGGCACAAAAAATGGAGCACAGAAGCAGAAAAGTGTTTACCCCACACACATTTTGTCTCCCTTTCATCAACCCCTTTTCTGTCATATGCTCAGGAGTGTGAATTGAAAGGACCCTCACTGCATTCTCAGATGGGCAGCTCTGGCTTTCCCCCAGCCATCTGTCCCTGGCCGCAACAATACTAGGATGTAGACACAGCTGTGGCTTGCGGGGTGAAGGGTGTACTGGCTCCTGCATAACTACCTGCTATAAATTGAGAGTATACAAAGAAAATTTGTAGGATTGTTGTTAACCTATAGGAAAGTAATATACAGGGAATGAATTCCAATGAAGAATCACTCCTAATCCTACTAGAGAATTTTAGGACAATTCATTCTAGGATCTAGAAACAGCTCACATCTGAGGTTCATGTCTTCCTATGCTTTGGTGGGAAGCTGATTTTATTGGGCTATAAAGGAGCCTGCAGAGAGAGAACTTGTGATAATGAAAATGGATATCAGGCAAAATAATGGACTCCATACAAAAGTTGAATCATCTGAGTGTAGGGATTCAAAGTGTAGTATAAGTTTTCCCATCTCTAATTCTTGCCCAGGCTCCTGCGTGTATTTTTTGGATCCCAGGGAAAGAAAGTAGTATAAGTGGAAATTTAAAGAGATGCTTAATTAATCTCTTTTTCACACCAGGAGCCAAGCAGCACACTTTTGGATACCGTTTTTCTTCAATAGAGAATAACAGAAAATATCACCTCTAGGTTATGCCTAGGGGCTCTTGGGGCCATAGGGAGGGTTCCTGCTATGGGGGAGCTGGGCATAGCTGATAGGATTTCTAGTAGAGTTGTGCAGATGTTGTGCAACTGGGCTTACTATGGAGAACACCTATCCTTGGGGCAGAAGTGATATTAAAAATAATCTTGACCAACCAGTGGCATGGGCTTTGACCAATCAGAACTGTCACAATATAGGCATTGACCAATCAAAACACAGAAAGGAGAAACTGTAACATTCATCAAGAACAACTAGAATTCACGTGCAGAATTAAATAAACTGGCTGAATTCAGCTCAGCCTTGGGGATTCTGAAAATGCCTGTGGATGAGAGCTGGACAGATTGAGAGCTGGGTGATTTTGATAATCTGCACATTACTTCAATGCATCTCACAGCAACCCTGCAATTTAGGTATTTCCACATTCTATGCATGAGGTAAATGAGTGTCAGGTTTAACTACCCACTTTACATTCCAAGGGGTGTAGTATGTGGTGGATGTAGCATTCAAGTGCAGCCTGCTAATATTCTTCCTATACTTCCCTGAGTCTTCAGATGACATCATTTAGGAGAATATCCTATTGGCAGGCTACTCTAGCTTAATTGTCATTTGCTTAACTTAATTTATAAATTAATCCTACTGAAAAGAAACAAAACCATCATCTGAGTGAGTTTCCCTCTACTATCAGCTGATACTAGCGAATAGTGAGGCCCTCAAATAAGTATTACATGACAAAGCAAAGGGCATGAAGGTCAGTTAATAAATATTTGAGATGGATTTATAAAAAATTAACACAAGCTATGATGTTAGACCCTCTGTTTTGATGAATGAATTTGAAGCCAAAGCCAAAATCCAGGGAAGCTAGAAGGAAAATCCTCCTTCTGGGCTGAATCCTGTGCGTCATCAGGCCACAGTCAGGTTGGAATAGGAATCTGCAAGCCTGAGCCTGCCAATCCTCAGCATTTCTCCAAGCACAGCTCCTTCCCCCAGCTCCATTCAAAAATAAAATAATAAAATAAAATAAAATAAATTAAAAAGTTAATTTTCATCCCCTGCAACAATAATGGGGGGAAAAATAGGAAGAAACATGAATTTACATCCCCTCACCTAGGGTTTAAGCATATTTCCTTCATCAAATCTGACTTAATTGGGTAACACTTTACTTTCTTATTCAGAAGCTTTCACTTAGTGGAATGAATGTTCAGTTGGTATGCATGCCTAGGATAAGGAATTCAGGTATACACATACAGAGGACAAAGGACAAGGCAAACACAAAATTGCAAGATGAACTCTCATTTACAACATTCAGGTTATTGGATTATCATTTGGAGTCTAAATTATAAGCTAATTTAGTCATTTTAACACTGTGAGTGGCTGAGAATTATTTTCTCCTGAAAATGCACACTGTATTTTAAATAAGAACACAAACTAACTCAAGAAATGATCATGTTGAATAATACAAATATATATGCCAAGCATTTTAGAGTAGAATGAACTGCATTGTTTCTCAATGCTCCCTTTTACCAAGCTTCAGAAAGGTTGGGATTTGAATAAGTTTATAAAGCATTTTAAATTCCCAGGGATTTCACTCCTGATTTAGTGGTCTTTCCCTTTAACAGGATATAATCTCAAATACTGTTTTTAAGCATAAGATTATTCTAAAATGTGTTTAAAATTAAATAAAATTATATGTGTATATATAATTTGGGAGGACTTACTTTATTTTCCTTAAAGCAACCCAGATAGAATTTTTTAAATCATTTTTTATCTGTATAGAAGTTAAACAGAAGTTAATTTTTGAAAAAATACTATACTGTTATAGAAAAAATAACTGCTTTACCAAGAGTTAAGTGTGTCAAGGAGATCCACACCCTCTTCTCCCTCTGGGGAAGGGAAAAAACACAAAACAAAACACCTGGCGCAGCAAGATTTCATGCATGCACTGCCTGAAGCCACAAATACATTTATTAGATCTCTGGCAACACATTCTTAAAATAAACTTAATAGCCTTCAGGTCTCTGTTCAAACCAGAGCCTAATTCCTTTTGTGGCGCCAGACATCTCCCCCCACCCCGAAGGAGACTCTGAGCTGAAGGAAAGCAGTGGTTCGCTACACTTCTCCACCTCTTTGAGTAACCGGTTTAGCACCATTTAGTTAATTCTCTGTGAAGTGAGGCTGTTTTCTAATTCCTACCTGTATAACAGTACCATACACAGACACTGTCATTACAATTAACATGGATTACAGTCTGAGCTGTATCTTGGATTACCTTTTGAAAATGTGGTATATCCACATCAGAAGACAAAAATATAGATGGGGAAAAAACAAGTGCCTAAATCTAACAGTCAATAAGAAAACTTTTTTAAAAAATCTGACTTGTTTCCATTATTACCAAAATTTAATCTGATGGCTAGCATGAAGAGATTAGAGTGGGTGAGAGAACAAAAGACATTCTATTAATTAAAATACCATGAGTGAATCTTAACTCAGAATCCCAGAACATTAGATTGAAAATTAGAAATAAGAACTTCCTCAAGATAATTTTAGTTCAATTTGTTATTATTGCTTTTAAAAAGTAAGCCAGTAACATGTTCTTAGTTCTATTTGTTTTCAGCAGCAAAATCAAGATTTGGGAGTTTTAAACTCCTAGACTTAAAAAGACATATATGGCATTATACCTGGTTACTTAGCTATTGCTCCTGTGAAAAACTAAATGAGATGTGTCTTTGATATCTGTCAAAAAGGAAGGAGAGAAGGAGGAAAGAGAAAGCGGGGGGGGGGGTGACAGTGTGGGGGAGACAGAGACAAAGAGAGGATGGAGTAAAATAGCATCAATGTCACCCATTTATTTTTCACATTTTCTTTTCATTTATTTCAGATTAGTTTTGCAAAGCTAGCTTTTGTGCTTAGCATGTAGTATTATTTAATTAGTCGAACCCTTTAGTGACTGCTCTGATCCCTTTAGAATTGTGCCAGAGCTACAACAGCAGCCCTTCTCATTAATTTCACTATCTCAGATTAATATAAAAGCTGTTCATTTTGTATATTTAGCTGCCAAGGGAAAAAAAAAAAAACCAGTAAGTAGAAAAACAAGTTGGTATGGTCTTAGAGCTCCAGTTCTTGTTAGAAAAAAAAAAGTTAGACAATGTACAGTTTCATTTAATTGATATTTTGGAACAAGTTCCACGAAAAGCATGTGTTAGGAAGTATAAAGTTGGTTCACTTATAGTCCTTTCTGTTAAATGTAGACTCTAGTAAGGAAAAATCAAATACTATACATACATGATAATAAAAAAATGTAAGGTGAAAAGCGGAACAGAAATCTCCTGGGGCTCAGAGGAGGGAGGGGAGCACATTGGATTGGAAAGACCATTAAAGGCTTGGCAGAAGGGGCAGTGGAGGGACAATGGAAGATGGGGCCCCTCCCAGAGGAAGGAACTAGAAGACACCCAATTCAGGGAAGGACAGTGCAGCATGTGTGTGGGCAGCAGTGAATCCAGCTCTGTAGGGTTTGTGAAAGGAAAGGGGAGGAGGAGATAAGCTGGAAAATCAGGCTACTCACAAAGGAAACTTGGGGCACAGAAAGACATAATATGTACCACACTTTAAGAAATATTTATTTGTAGATAGCAAGCATTGGCAAGGATGTGAAGAAAAAGGAATCCCTGTACACTGTTGATGGCAATGTAAATTGGTACAGCCATTATGAAACACAATACAGAAGTTTCTCAAAACAAAACAAAAAAACTGTCATATGATTCAGCAATCCCACTTCTGAGTATATATCCAAAGAATATGAAATCAGGATATTGAAGAAATGTCTGCATTCCCATGTTCACTGCAGCTTTATTCACAATGGCCAAGACATGGAATCAACCTCAGTGCCTATCCATGGAAAAAAAAAAAAAAACTGTGGTAGAATTGTTGGTGGAAATGTATAGTATAGGCACTATAGACAACAGTATGGCTTTGGGAGGCCGAGGCATGCAGACAACCAAAGGTAAGGAGTTCAAGACCAGCCTGGCCAATATGGCGAAATCCCATCTCTACTAGAAAGTACAAAAATTAGCAGAGTGTGGTGTTGGGTGTCTGTAATCCCAGCTACTTGGGAGTCTGAGGGAGGAACACCACTCGAACCCAGGAAGAAGAGGTTGCAGTGAGCTGAGATAGCACCACTGCACTCCAGCCTAGGCAACAGAGTAAGACTCTGTCTCAAAAAAAAAAAAAAGAAAAAGAAAAAAACAAAAACAAAACACCAGCATATGGCTAAAAACAGAACTACCATATGATCCAGGTATCCCACTGTTAAGTATATACCCAAAAGAAAGGAAATCAGTGTATTGAAGAGATACCTGCCCTCTCAAGTCTATTGCAGCAATATTCACAATTGCCAAGATATGGAATCAGTTTAAGTGTTCGTCGATGGATGAATGGATAAAGAAATGTTCTATATAGATAGTAGAATATTATTCAGCCATAAAAAAGAATGAGCTTCTGCATTTGCAGCAATATGGTTAGTACTGGAAGTCATTATGTTAAGTAAAATAAGCTAGGCACAGAAAAACATGTAACACATGAATCTCACTCATAGGTGAGTCTCAATTCCATTTTTAAAACCATCAGATTTCATGAGACTCATTCACTACCACAAGAACAGCACAGGAAAGACCTACCCTCATGATTCAGTTACCTCCCACCAGGTCCCTCCCACAACACATGGGAATTATGGGATTATCAGATGAGCTTTGGGTGGGGACACAGAGCCAAATCATATCAGAGGCACTTGAAGAGTCCATTCATTTTGAGCAGTAAAAATAAGCGATGGATGAATTTCTTGGAGGAGTTTTGATCCTAAGCAACTATTGAGCCAAAGTCCAGATGCATACTACATACAGATAAAAGTTATGCCCTACCCCTTTCTTTCTCTGTCTTTCAACTTAGAAAGAAAATGAGGATCAGCGTGACAAAATTTTTCTCCTATGCCAAGATAAATGACATTTTGCTTCACTTGGTTAATAAACAATGCGGGTGGCATTTTTGAATATGCTGAGGATTTCAGACAATGATTACTGCAGATAATTCGTACTAATTACATGCAGAACTTTTTAAAGAGCAGACCGGGAAAGCAAATACATTGATTTTATAATTAATAATATGCTCTAAACCAGTTGTTCTTGAAGAGGGGGCAATAATTTTGCCTTTTGGGGAATGTTTGGCAATGCCTGGAGAGTTGTCACAGTTGGGGAGGGGGTGGAGAGCAAGGCAGTGGGTGTTACTGACATCTAGTGGGTAGGGGCCAGGGAGCTAGGGATCCTCAAAGCACAGAAGAGTCAGACCCTCCCACTCAACACACACACAAAGCATTAGAATTATTTGGCCCCAAATGTCAATAGCACTGGTGTTGAGAAATTGTGGTCTATACTTGTTACATGGTGATATATCAACATGTACAACCTAACATGAACATATGATCTGACCATTCTTGGTAAATTCATGTTTTCTTATAAATTGAATTGAGAGTATATATGATCAATTGATAATACTGCCTCCTGTTCTTACATAAAGATGCAGAACTTTTCAAGTCCATCATTGATGTGGAACAGTTTCCTGTAGGAAGTGTTTATTCTCTTGTTGCAGGAAGTAGTTGAGCCAGTAATTTTCCTACTGTCAAAATTTATAGCTAATCCTTTGGAAAGTTAGAGGTGAGGAAGGATCTTGAGAAATGCACCAAACTGTGTCAAAGTTTGACACTGCATGCATGATTTAGATTTGAGTATGAAATCCAGTATGTGGGCAATGATTTCCATGTTAGATGTTTTAAGCAGATTAGGCTTCACCAAACCATGTTAGAGCTAAGAGCACAAAACAGAAAGGCTTCCTGAGGTCATTGCAGATAGACAAGGCTGGGCACTGAACACAGTTATCCAAACTTCCGTATCATTATTGTAGCTCAAAAGAGAAATACTACATGTTCAAATGCATGTGTGCTTGTGAGTACACACACATGCACCTGCACATGCACACACACACATGCACACCCTTACCTTCGTTCTTACAAAGAACAAAACTGCCTTCCTCTCCAAAAACATAGAACACACAGCAACCTCTACATGTTTTCCCACTGAACAATTTGGGAAAGCATTTCCCAAAATATTTTTTATCTTGTTTTTCCTGGTAGTAAATATGTATTACATTAATAAAAAATCACTCTATGTTAACTAAGGGAGAAATAGGCTGTATTAAGCTATGTAAACAGAATTCCTAACTGCAGTAATTCATAGGGCCTTTAATATATGATGATGCACTGAGCAAATCTGAAGAAGGGATTGAAGCACACAGCATTTCTCAATCTCATTCCCACAGGGACCCTATGTCTTAAGGCATCATGTTAAGAGTCTGATCTACAGCGCATACTTTGGGACAAGTTGGGTTCGAGTACAAACCATTCAAAACACAGATATGATCAGAGAGCCTGTGTAGTATCAATCACATGCAGGTCACATAATTTTCATTTGTCATATTTGACACTAATAGAACTGCATGTCATAATCTTGAGGAACAAATCCAAATAAAATTAAGAAACTTCATCCCTACCAGCAATACAAATTCTGGTTCCTGTCATTTCCATTTCCTAATCCAAATGGCAAAGTAAATATGTTAGTTTGTAGAATGCCAAGAAAAATAAAAGTTCAAGTAAACACAACTGACTACTGGTATACTTGTTCCACAGACGGACCACATTTATTGTTGGAGACACATGCTTTGCTTTTTTTGTGGCTTAACATTATAGTGCCCTGGCCCTACTTTTTAATTACTCAAATGTGGGATCAGATCTCAGAAGAGACAAAGGTTAGGATTTTGGCCAGTTCCAAAAAACACTGCTAAAATCACCAACAATGTACAACGAGCTATGTCAGCCTCCTGTTTTCAGTTGGCTCTTACTCCCTGTGGATATTTGAACCCCACGATCTGCCCAGCTCTGATAAGGGATTTAAAGGCTTACTCAGAAGAATGCTTCTGAAGCTATTAAAACAACCAGTACGGGAAGCATGGACTAAGCTGGGTTTTGGAAAGAGGATAATGCTGCAACATAAACTTTAAGGCTGATAAACAGATAAAAATTCTGAAAACACATTGTTCCCTAGGCTACACTTCTTCCTCAGCTCTGATCACTAACTGCTTCCCATGAGAATATCAATAAATACAACAGTTCTGTACTCATCAATTTTAGAAGGAAGTTGATAGACAATTTTGAGTCACTGATTTACATCTCAACTGGTTATGGCAATAATATTAGTAAGTTGTATTGGAAAATACTTTTATTGACTGGAGAACCAAATGAGTTAGAAAATGAAAATGAACTAACCTTACTCCTATGTTATTATATAGACAAGAAAAAAATACATAATATGTATACATATTACATATTATATAATACGTAATATGTTTGTGTATATATATGTGTGTATGTATTTGTGGGTATATATTATATATATACACATTCACCAGGCACTCTGGAGATTTAGGGTAACAGATGAATGCACACACACACACACACACACACACACACACACATACCAGCTTTATGACCTCAATAAACACAAACAGAAAATCTTTATAAGAAGAGGAAATGCACACACAGCAAAAACCAGACCATGAGTACCCTTCAAAGAATAACAGGATAACTATGTTTTAGGAATATGGAAGATTCTTAGAATGCATTTCCTCTTAAGAGAGGAAAATCTCATAAATACCTTTTAGTACCTTAATGATAACAAAATGAGTGAGACTGTGGAAAACATTTGTATTTCTTGTTTCTTACTCCCTTGGTTCCCTTTTCTCAATATGGGGGGGGGCAAGGTAGGTAGGGATTGGATCTCAAACAAGGAAATATCTGATAGAACTTATAGAAGCTGGACGAAATGTGTCTAAACAGGGGAAACTGGGCTGACCTGCCCGGACTTGTAAGCAAGGTCTGCACTAGAATATCTGAATGGCTTTGGAAGCTCCAACCTGGCTTGTGTTTGGAACTCTGCGCTGGTTTCTACCAAGGACCCAAGAAATGCTGCCAAGTTGGCAAAGATTGGCTCTGTGAACGTTTTGTCTTGGTAAAATCTTCTTCCACACCTCGTTTGTTCCCTGGAAGAGTTAAATCTTCTTTTGGTCATTTAAAGCCCTCCCTCCCTTCATGGCAGCCACTCAACTCAGCAATTTCACTTCCCTCCTGACTTCAATGGTAAACCTCTTTACCTGAATGCCATTGGTCAGGTACCAAGCAGCTTGTCTTAATTAGTTATTCAGCCTAAAAAATGCATAAGTTTATCTTTTCAAGGCAATAGAAGAGAACATTTTAGTTATGGGTACTTCAATAATTTCTGCCTACTTTAGACCATTTCTCTTAGTACAGTAAATTTATAAAATCATATAGTTAGTTCTTTTCAACTCTCTGCCTCCCCACCACTGGCCCTGTCACATCTTAGGAGTTTTCAGCTTAGAAAACTGCTTTGGGTATTGTGAGTAGGAATGTGGGCATTTTTATGTGTTATGGAAAAATCTTGAGCAGAACCATACTGCACTTTACACTCAACATACATAGACATAACAAATCTTTCACTGGGAAAGGCCAGAAGACATATATTAATAGTGACCTCATTGTGTACAGGTTTTCTCTATGTATGAACTCTTTGCAAGCCTTATCAAAAGGTAAAATAGGATTGAATGTTGTTATGCACAAAAAGAGTTCACAGTCACTGAGCCTATGTTTAGAGTTCCTACTTAGCATAAGTAGCCTAAAGACCAATTTAGGACAGATGAATAGAGGTGAATACAACTGTAAGAGCTCTATAAAACTATGCACTTGTAAATCTAATAATGAGTATTTCCACTGTGTTCCATGAGGCAGGATTCTCTAAGTTATATGACACAGAAATCACAAAAGTAAAAAATGGGTCAAATCCCTCATATAGTGAAATTATATGAACTAGAAAGGGTGTGATACTGGAATGAGAATTTAGCACAGGGAACCAAACAGAGACTGGCCGTGAGGAGCTGGTGAAGACAGAAGGAGAGATGAGGAAGTCAAATACACACAGAGAGAAAATTCCTAACCTTGCCCCTAATGGGCAGAATATTGATAATTACCCAGAACTGACTCTGTGAGATTTCTGGTGTCAATCAGATTGAAAACCAGAAAGCATAAACCAGATTAAAACCTGAAACCTCACAGAATCAGTGAGCTTGAGATGCTGGAGAAAAACGACAACAAACAATGAAAAAAAGGCCATCTTTTTCTATGGAAAGGATTTATGTATGGTGATCCCCGAAAATCGTGGATTAAGGTGCCAACCCAGGCTTCTTAGGCCAACAGAGGGGAAAAACAGGGACATTTTCATAGAGAAGACAAAACCATATAGGAAAAACTGAAATAAGCCTGACGTTTTTAGGGAACTGATTAAACTGCACCTCTTTATTAGCAATTATACCACAATGAAAAATAAACAACTATATGATGAGATGTTATTGAATACACCTATAGCTTTTATTAAGCATGGGATAGGAATTCAAGTAAAGTTTATTTAAACAAAGTGTGTCTCAGGATTGGTTTTGCAGCCGAACTTGGAACTTCTTTATGAAGACGTTTCACAAAATATAAACAGCATGCTCAGCAAAGTTTTTCTTTTTAATATATTTATACTATTAAACAAAATAATTTTAAAATAATTGAATCAGATTAGGACCTGGTTGATTTGTCAATATTTACCCTCAATTTATTTCTGATTCTATTCTATATACTACTTATGTGTTCCTTACAGTTCTATTTTCCATTTAGGCAATATCTTAATATTTGAGGATTATTGGGTCATTCTTCCTAATTAATATTTTAATGGCAATGAATTCATTTGCTTTAGAGAAAACAAGAACCAGAATGTACACCGTTTGACTTCTAGTGCAAATAAATGATTCAGCGAGCTTCAATGTCATGTTAGTTTATAAAGTACAAAAATAAAGGCTTCAATTATTTGTTATTGCATCATGGCTTCTGTGAATGAAATTATTGTTGAAAAATCTGCCTAATTGCCTGGGTAAGGAAAGTTGTACTATTTTTTCATTAAAGTGTTGACTGTTTTCTATAAAATAATTGGAGCTGGCTAGGCGCAGTGGCTCACGCCTGTAATCCCAGCACTTTGGGAGGCCAAGGTGAGTGGATCACCTGAGGTCAAGAGTTCAAGACCAGCCTGGCCAACATGGTGAAACCCTGTCTCTACTAAAAATACAAAATTTAGCCAATCATTGTGGTGGGTGCCTGTAATTCCAGCTACTAAGGAGGCCAAGGCAGGAGAATCGCCTGAACCCAAGAGGTGGAGGTTGCAGTGAGCAGATATCGTGCCACTGCACTCCAGCCTGGGAGAAAAAAGCAAAACTCTATCTCAAAATAATAATAATAATAATAAAATAATTGGAGCTTTTAAAGTTAAGTAACAAGTTGGAGTCATTAAAAGAAAAGCTAAGATTTGCAATCAGCCTTGTCAACATAGTGACACCCCATCTCTACAAGAAAATTAACTGGTTATGGTTATGCATGCCAGTAGTCCCAGCTACTAGGGAGGCTGAGGCAGGAGGATTGCTTGAGCTCAGGAGTTGGAGGCGGCTGTGAGCTATGATCCCACCAATGCATTTCAGCCTGGGGGGCAGAACAAGATCTGTTTCCAAAAAAAAAAAAAAGAAAAGAAAAGAAAAGAAAAGAAAAGTATTTGCCACAAATCTGTAAGCTAGAATAATAACAACAGAATATTTTAGATGCTTTTTTTCTGACTTAACAAATGTTAGTAGTTTATATTCTTAGCTGACACTTTTTAAATTAAAAAATATCTTTGTGTTTATTCATTTTATCTTTTTCCACCTCTCCCCATTTATTCCCATGAGAATTAGGGGGATTTTTTATTTATTTTGTTTCGAAAGTAGTTCACTGATTCTCTTCAATATTAACCAGTAATTGTTTCTATAAAACACAGATACATATGTATGTACTTATGCATATAATGTATGCATAGTCATTTTATTAATCCATTTACCCTACAAATTGCTGAGAGTAGACATTATAGGCTTGGCGCTATGCTGACGCTGGGGATGTGGATATAAAAAGGAAGCTCATGATACAGTGGCAGAAATGACAAAGACAGAGAGGTTTATTGTTCTGTTCAGTAAGGATTAAGCCAGTGAAGAGTGAGCAAAGCTTGCTATAGTGGTTTAGGGGTGGGGCACACCGGCTTGATGACTCCAGAACACAATTATCAACAGCTGTTATTATACTGCTCTGTAATCAAGTGATGCCTCTTGGCTTATTGAGAAGTACAAGACTTTCTGTACTTGCACTAAATAGCCTCCCTCATACCATTTGAGATTCTGGACTTGTTTTAAAATAGACTTTCTCTTTCTTCCATTACTGTGAATTGTTAACTGTCATTTCAGTTGTTAGTGGTTCCTCTTTGGGGAAACTATCCTCATCTTAATTTTGAAATCTGCTGGGGGCCCAAAATAACGAGACAAATTAAATTCCATAGACTCAGAGTGAGGCAAATATAAGAAATTTTGCCACATACTACACATATATATCTGCATATGTATATATAAAAATATCTCTCTATATATAGCTATTGATATTTTAAAATAGCATAATGGTAAGGAATGTACTATCCAGAATGAGAAAAACCTGGGTAGAAAACTTACTCAAATATGCCAAGTCTAGTTGCTTAAGCATCCCTGAGTTGTATCTGGAGTGTATATTTGGATGCCAGGAGACCCTTACATAGGGGCATGCCTGTGAGCAAGGTGGATGAACTGGACCATGGATTTAGTGACATCAATTTTGTCCATCGGGAGCTTGTTTTGCTTACATGCTCCTTCTTACCAGTGATCCATACAGAAAAGTTTGCCAGGTACATAGAGCTTTGGACCCAAAAAGTGCTAACAGTATTGTCCTAGTTCGATGCCTAAATTATTCCAGAAATTCTGGTCCGGACCTTGCCATTGAGCCATTCCAGGCAACAATGGAATTGCTCAATTTTATGATTATTTAATGATTGTAATAATTCAAAGGTGTTGTTGGTTCTTACTGATGTAAAAGATAGGGAACCAAGTCAATTCCTAATTTAAGTCTCAAAATTCATTGAAAGAACTCCTGTAGTGTAGCAATGACAAGGTTTGAGGCTCATGATTAGAAAAGTAAAAAGGCTGGGCATGGTGGCTCCCAGCACTTTGGGAGGCCAAGGCGGGCAGATCGCAAGGTCAGAAGATCAAGACCATCCTGGCTAACACAGTGAAACCCCGTCTCTACTAAAAAAAATAGAAAAAATTAGCCAGGCGTGGTGGCTTGCACCTGTAGTCCCAGATACTGGGGAGGCTGAGGCAGGAGAATTGCTTGGACCCAGGAGGCGGAGGCTGCAGTGAGCCAAGATTCATACTACTGCACTCCTGCCTGGGCATCAGAGTGAGATTCTGTCCCCGGCTTCCCCACTCCCAAAAAAAGAAGAAAATTATACGAAGATTACACATCAATAGTTCTATCCCATTGGGAAACCCCACAAAAATTATGGTCCAGTAAATAATAAAATGGCATAGTTCCTCAAGAACAAAGGAAACAGGAAAGAAGGCAAATGCCATGTAACACTTGAAATCTGGAAAGCAAGTGGACAAGTGTGAAAGACTAAGGATATTAGAGACAGTAACGTTTGAAATCATCACTGGGAAAAACCCAGCTACAACCTGATCTTGTACCTAAGGACCATAGAAGACCTAAAACTTGATAGTGCCAGGGAGCTTCTCACAGCTAGCTGTTATTGCCCCCTGTGCCGAATTCACATTCCTGAACCCTTTCTAGTCCATGTAATTTCTCTATATGAGGAATCTGATCTCATTCTCACTTTCCAAATCCCTGGACCACATAAATTAGGGAATTCTGCCTCATAAAATACAGCAGCAATGCTCTTTATTAGCTTTTGCAAGTGCATATGTTTATAGAATGCTTATAGTTGCATACATCTCTATTCATCTATTCTAAATTGTTCTTTAAACTATTTATGATAAATAGGACCTGTAAAGATATGCTCAGTACCTGGTAAAGATACTTAAAACTTGGACAGTTGAAGAGCAGTGTAAGGAAGAAATATTGGCAGATGGAAAAATGACTAATTCTTATTGTAATTTAGATGTCACTTTGCCTCATTTGAGTTCAATAATTCCAAATACATGTACAGTTGTTTACTCATACTGTATTTACAGCCTCTGTTCAACATGTATTTTTTTCCTTGTCAATATTTATCAGATGAACAACAAAAAAGTACACAGAAAAGCCTCAGTGCCTCCTTTTTCTCCAGTCAAGCCATAGATTTACACACTTAGGCTTTGGAAAGTTTTCCACAGGTGTATTAATTAAATGATTCCCACTTTCATATCCTCATAAAAATGCATTCCTAGAGCCACAAATACATAACACTTACTTTTCATGACTGATGAGCACAGCTGCTTCAACTCGAGTAAGGGAATGAAAACAACACTTTCAAAAGAGTAAGAGTCAGGGAGACCATTCACTAAAGTGCTATTTAAGTTATAACTATCTGAGATTTGTGATGTGTCCGAAAAAAGATAAAACTAAGTGACTCTAGTACCTTAATTCGCTCCTAACAATGACTTATACTTGAGTCAATTATAGGCCACACCTTGAGTTGAGGGTCGATCTCAATTGTCCCTGTTCATGGATTATTCAGAAAAATGTATTGAGCACCCATTTTGTGGTTAATTCAGTGACTCACATTAGATACATATGAAGGTCTTCATTAAAGATAAATTTTGCTGGTTTGTGACTTGCTGGATATACTTATTTCTTCCATGTTTTAAAATACGTTAAGGGAGCACAGGGTACTCCTGGCACCTACTCAACTTCATAGTTCTGAGTGTCTAACATTGTCCCTGACTGGTCCGTTGTAGTGCTGGATCAGGCATGCATGAACCTCACTTGTCTCTTGTGGTCTTACCACCCTAAGAGGCAGTGTGTTTCAGCAGAAGGAACAGTTTTGCAGTTAGATAGATCAGCGTTTAAATTCCAGCAATGCCAATTACTCTGTCAGATGTGGGATATTTAATCTTTGTGCCATAGTTTCCTAAATTGTAACATGGTGATAAATACCTTACAGGTAAGGATGTGAAATCAATGAGTATAAAGCAAAAGTATACATATTCTAATATTGTTATGGATGTTTGTGTGTGGGGCTGTGATCTGCACATACACAGAGGGTTGCATTGTTGAACAGTCAAACTTATTCTTCGCTTTCGAGAAAAAAATTATCTTCCTCATCGTTATTTGGGAAGACAAGGAGTCAAGAGTGGTAAGCAAGCCCTGATTCTTCTCTTCTAACAGTAACCACTAATAAAGGGGCAAGCTTCCAAATTAACGCTATGAATAAAAGTTTCCTAAAACTTTAATACACGAGCACACAATTATTTTTTAAAGTGATAGCATACACTGTGTTTCTATTTGCAATTAAAATTTTAATTATGATCAACATTAATTGATGCCCAAAGGGCCAATAGCACTGTACTAAATTTTTCATCATGACAGGTGCTATAATGAAATCGGAGAACAGAATACAGAATGATTTATTTCTTTTCTTATGAGGAATAATGATTGCAAATCATTTCCTTTGTCTCTTTTGTTCTTCCAGTGGAGAATATAATAGAGCAACAGGATCTTTAAATACATCTACTAGCTCCAATTAATCATCTCAACAATCAATGTATTTTCAAGTTCATTTCAGAAGCCAGAGCCCCTAATAGTGTACACATTGCTAAAGTACTGTTTGAAAATGTGCATGTTTAAAATCTCAGTTTCCTATCACTTTCGCATTTTTTCCCTCACTGCAAGCCTTTAATGTTTATAAACTGAAGTGACATATTTCTAGAACATGAGAATACAGTATAAAATGAAATGTTTTATTAAATAACTTTTTCTCCATAGTCTAAGTATTTGAGCAAACTTATTCTACTGCTTAATTACAATTACTTGTTTATTTAATATAAAAGCATATTGAGAATACCCTAAAATAGATTATTATGATTCATAAGTAAAAGTTTATTCAGAACTTATAAAACACAGTGAAAAGTTTTTGTAAAAATATGGAAATTTTGGCTTTGAATGGTTATACAATTTCAAATGGTTGTATTTATTTTAAAGAAATTTAAATGCAAGCCATTTTAAATTGAAGGATATTTTGCTAGCATCAGTAGGCAGTGCTGTTCTCTGAATGCTCTCATCCCTTAGCTATGTATATAAATGTGAGGTTCTGATAACAATATCACATGTTCTAAGTGAATGAAAAAAGCAACTTTAAATTATGTTATAATGTGTTCCAACTACTTTATCATGAAACAAATTTCAATCATGCATTATATAACCAAACAAGACAGGAAAGGAATCCCCGCTCTTAGAAACACTGTGTAGAATCTTAGAAATACTGTGTAGAATATCTCTGAGAAGTAGATGATTTGTAAGCCTATCTGTACTGGGTGATGTGAGGGTGTCACAGGGGTATGTGCTAAAGCAGTGAGCATGGAAGAGCCAGCGAAAAAGAGAGAGTTGAGAGGAATCTTCCTGGAGAAGTTGGGAGTTTGGCTGAGTCTTAGAGAGAAGGATGATCAGGGAGAGCTCATGCTTTCTAGGAAGAACAGTATGGACAAAGGAAGTCAACTATAGGTGTAATGATTTTGTTTCATGAAGAGACATGTTGGGATGGAGCAGGAACATGCTGAGAATTCTGCACTGAACTGTTGCTATATTCTTCTCCTTCCCATAAAAGTCAAAGAGGACTCTACATAATCACTCCTGGTTCCTTCACACTTTACTGGTATGCCAGTAGGTCTCCCTGTTCTGTTGAAATTGTGTTTATCGAGGCCACCAAACAAATGTAAGTTATTAAATCCATGGGGCAGTTTCGGGCACTTGTCTTCCTTTATCTTTTTCTAATATTTCCTGTTTTTAAAATTATATTCAATTATTTTAAAACTTTCTTAATAAAATAGAGATGAGGATGATGATGCTACTCTACCGTTTCTATTTCTGCTGGTAATCCCTCCACCAACTGTAATTCTTGTGTACTTCTCATGGACTGGACATTGCCAAGTATTCTGTATAGATAATACTACTTACTCCCCACGTGAATATTCTAAGATAGACAGTGTTAATATGCCTATTTTGAAATCAGGAAACTAGGCATTAGAAAAGTCATTTACCTTGTCAAGTACAATACAGCTAGTATTTCTGGAACTGAAGTTAAAAACCGTGTCTGTCTCACCCCATAATCTATTATCTTAACAGTGTGACATCACAGTTTTGGTTTTATTCTGGGCTTTCTGGATGCCTCATTTCTGTTTTCCTCATGGGATTCTCTTTCTCAAGGAATCCCTTTGTTATTGTTGGCCTCCAGAGTTCTGTGCTCAGAGATACGTTGGTCTCATACTTGGCATCTGACTGAACATATATCCATTCTGATGCTGCCTCTTGTACGTAGATCACTCTAAAATCTGTAGACTCATCCGGACAACTTTTTCTCACCTCTAAATCAAGATTATCCTCTTTATTTTTTAATTTATTTTTATTTTTAATATATTTTTGGACAGAATCTCACTCTGTCTCCCAGGCTGGAATGCAGTGGCACAATCTCAGCTCACTGTAGCCTCCACCTCCTGGTTCAAGTGATTCTCCTGCCTCAGCCTCCTAAGTAGCTGGGACCACAGGCATGTGCCACCGCCCACCACGCCTGGCTAAGTTTTGTATTTCTTAGTAGAGGTGAGGTTTCACCATGTTGCCCAGGCTGCTCTTGAACTCCTGACCGCAGATGATCTGCCCAACTCGGCTTCCCTAAGTGCTGGGATTACAGGTGTGAGCCACCACTCCCAGCCAGTTATCTTTCTGTTGCACATGTCTATCTAGATGTCTCACCAGCACCTGAAAATTACATATGTCCAAAGCTGACCTCCTCATTCCTTTTTCCTGCAAAGTGTTTCTCCTTCTGTGTTCCATACTGTGGAAAACAGTGTTTGCTTTCTTTCAGCTACCAGAGCAGAACATGAGGAGTCAAACCTGCTTCTGTCATTCAGTCAATCCCTATCTAATCAGTCACCAAGTCCTCAGCATCTCTGGAATTCACACCCTCTTTATTTGCCACAACAGCATCCTTACCTTTCTTCCATGGCTTTCTACCTGGTGTACCTGCCTCCCATTTCATAGTCTTCTCTTCAGCCCCATCCAACCTCCAATTAGCTCCCCAATAATCTTCCTAAAATGCTAGCTTACATCATATCATTTCCATTTGAAAACCCTTAACTAACCCCATATTGACTCAAGGATAAAGTCTAAAAGTCTAGAATAGCATACCAAAGCTTTCATGACTTGTCCAAAGCCTTCATGACTTGTCTCCTTACATTCCCAGTCTCATTTCCCTTGGTGTCCCCACACCAACCCTTCACTGAAATCACACCAGACTGTCTATTAGTCCAGGTACATGATGTAGCCTCTCAGGCTTCCATTCAACTCTAATACGTATTTAACGAAGGTCTAATATATCACATACTAAGCACTGATCTAGGCTGTTTCCTTCACTGCTATATCCTATTTTCTTGAAACATTCTTGACAGTCAGTTTTAATTTACTATTAGTTTCAGCTTACAAGTAATACTTTAGAACTGGTATGTACATCATTAATCAAAATGAGGTTTTCCGGTAGTTTTCTTGATGGTGGATAATCTCTAGTAACATGCACTCTGGCATAGATTTTAAAGAGAAATATGCTAACATTGTTTTGTTCTTTCCGTTGGATGTCTCAGATGCTATTTTTAATTAAAAGAATCTAAATAATAAAAGCATGTGCACCCCATTCATCTAGCATTAAAATAACAACAGCTTAGAGATCTTCTTGGGTTCCTGATTGTTCAAAAGCTAAATTCATTAATTGATTTATTCCATTCAACAAACCTTGAAAATTTGCCACATTCAAGGGTCTGTATTAGGGGTGGCAGATACAAAAAAGAAGGTGACATAGTCCCCAAAGGGAAGGCAGGTTAGAACACACTACTAAAATCCCCACAGAGGATACACCCACAGGATACTGGTGGGTAGGGGCCATGAAGTGGCTTCATGTTAGTCAGTAATGGTTCCCATGGTGAGAGCATGCTGAATCTGACTCAAAACATGGGGAAATTAGATTAAGTAGGGAAAGGGCTTAAGAACATTTCAGCCAGAGAAACTACCAAATGCCAGTCTTCAGGGGCTTAAAGTGAGCTTTAAGGAAGAAAACGGAAAGAAAAAAGAAGAAAGCAGAAACAAAAATAAACAATTTGCATGTGAGTTATGTATCCATGTATCTTACACTAAAAGTTAACACTGTCTGTTGGTTAATTTAAATTTCCATTCAAGGGAAATGTTTACTTTTCAGCATCAATATAAATTTCTTTACATAATTATTTTCACTATTTATTTATAATAGGACTACCCATTAATTTTCTTTATTTATTTTTCTAATAGATGAGGTTTAACCATGAACTGTGGGTCTGCTTCTTCCATAATCCTCATGTTCAGAACAGCCTTACTATATAAGATCATGCTGCATACCTGACAGTGGACAGAGAGAAAATACAATATAGAATAAACATTTGTGCGTAAAAATAGAAACATTTTTCTGTAAACCATCAAAAAGGTTTCACATGTTAAAGTAACATAAAATCTAATAATGAATAGAAGTAGTTTTTCCTAGCCTTTAAAAAACAATGCCTGTTTCATGGTTACAGTGAGGTTTTGATGATCTATCGGTTAATAAAATCATGGCACTTTTAAACAGGTTCCCTTCACATATAAGCTTCTCAACCACAATTTCCAGTCATTTGTTTTTAGGTCCATTTGTTTCCTCTTGAAACAATTTTGTAGCTCCCTAAGGGCAGAAAACACATGGCACTTAGAACCACTTGCTAAAAATCATTCTTATAAATAGGTTACTTTCTAGTTAAAAATTATCTTTCAAGGTTTAATATACCTTGTATCATTAAGTGAACCTCTGAGGCAAAGAAAAGCTGCGCTGAATAAACGGTGCAATCTAGTCTAGCCTTGAGCTACTGGGTCTGGGGCGGTTAGGGTACATTGAAGCCCTTTCACAGAGCCTAAGGGATCTCAGTTCTGTACCCACCTCCCTCCTGGAAGACTGTGCTCCTTCCTCTCCCACTGAAGGCTCTTTGGTTTCCTAGACAAATGGGGATGTCAGCTTTTCCACTAACTGCACCTCTGTGACTGAGGAGTCAGTTGAATTAACTCCTGCTAATTCCCACACTAATTGCCTGGAAATACCGGTGGCCACGGTTCCTCAGATAAGGAGACGGGGAAACGGTAATTATTATTACCTAATCTTTCAGGTACTCCTAACCCTCCCATGTTCACCACCTGGAGCAGATTTCAGACAACAAAATCTCAGCTTCTGGGTCTACTTGAAAAGCCACTCTGTTTCACAAGCAACAAAAACATTTTTGGACTCTGCATTATTGTATGCTAAGCTTTTCAGCAAAAACCATTCAAGTTTTTCTAAGTAGTTCCTGAGTACCCACTTTTTAAAAAAAGCTCTTGCTATAATTTCCTGCTGTGATGATAACAAGTAATTACTATTTCAATAAATGATTTTTTATGAAGAAGAATAATTGAAACTGAAATGATAAAGGAGTAGTTATCTTTTGCACAGATACAATCAGAGAGAACCATAAAAGAGAGCAGATATACTTCCTTTCTTTAATGAACTTCACTTTCAAATATAGACATTACTGGATGTGTATGTTTCTGTCATAGGGGTCTATGTATCTAAACTCAATCACATAATTTCTAACATAAAGGGTACATTTATAATTTGTAATATGAGGGTTGTTGTAAATTGGGATGGTTTTAATATTTTCTATATATGGGTGAGCTTCAATTAAATATAGTGTGATGATAGAATTCTGTCCTCTATTAAGGCAAACATTAAAGAGATTTCTAAAAAGGTATAGCACTGGCCAGGCACGATGGCTCACACCTGTAGTCCCAGCATGTTGGACCAAGGAGGGTGGATCATGAGTTCAGAAGTTCGAGACAAGCTTGGTTATATGGTGAAACCCTGTCTCTACTAAAAATATAAAAAGTTAGCTGGATGTGGTGGCACAGGCTTGTAGTCCAAGCTCCTGGAGAGGCTGAGGCAGGAGAATTGCTTGAACCCAAGAGGCAGAGGTTGCAGTGAGCCGAGATCACGCCACTGCACTCCAGCCTGGGTGACAGAGTGAGACTCTCAAAAATAGAGAAATGTATAGCGCTGCAATTCTTCTCACCCATATTTTCGTTTAGGAATATATAGTTACTGCTAATTAAAATTTTATTTAATATGTCATGCATTTTTTGTTATTATGTTTCAATGACTTAATGAGTGAATGTTTTAAATTTCTTTAGTTAGATTATGGTATATGTCAGCAGATATTCCCCAAATGGAATCTCTTTGAGGCCCTCAACAATTTTTTTAAGAGTAGAAAGAGGTTCTAGGTCCAAAAGTCTGAGACCTGCTGCTCTACAATATGTACAAGTAATAATTTATCACAAAAGGGTGAGGATTAAGGAAAAAGTCTTTTAACTAGTTTAGATAAAGTATTTCATAGCTGAAAAAGAAATATATTTCTTCTTAAAGACTCCTCTGGGTCGTTTCTTTCTCATATTGTCCTATCCTGCAGCCAGGCTCAAAAATGTATGTGGAACATGTATATCTTAGTAAACATGTGGTTGTTGGTGCGGGGGGCAGGGGAGGAATCAGATAGGGTAACACAGGTTATTTTTCTTTGTTATTTGTCTTTTCCTTTCTTTTACTTTTTTTTTTTTTGGATACAAATCAACATCTCTTTTAAGACTGGTTCATTTTACTTGGTTTGTCCACTAGAATTTTTTTTTAAATAAGAACATAGTTAATCATAAGCTGATCTAGTTTCTATGATAATTGCTTTCCTTTAATTAACTTATACCACCTATTTATTGGGCTTCCTAAATATTTGTTTAAGTGAACTATTTTTTTTTCTGGCTTATGCTAGACGATTTATTTTTATCACTAATAGGGCATTAAAGACAGTTCTATCTGAGACATTTTGTCAAATGCAGGGAGCTTATGTTTTCATAAAATAAATACCAGCAATATTTTGCTCAATCGTTTGAATAATTATTTGAAACGAGGGTGGTGCTTATGCCTGTAATCCCAGCACTTTGGTAGGCCAAGTCAAGAGGATCACTTGAGGCCAGCCAGGAGTCCAAGACCAACCTGGGCAATAGAGCAAGACCCTGTCTCAAAATTAAAAAAATAAATAAATAAAACGGTAAGAAAAAGGAAAGGAATTTGAACGGCTTGCTGTAAATATAAAGTTTCTTGACAACTGTTTTTTTAATTGCAAAAAACAAAATCCCCTAGTGTATCTTTTTTTCTAAAATATTCCATTAGCGGTTACTGAAATCTGGTGGGTAGGTTGCAACCAACATTTTAGCCAAAGGAATAAAATAGAAAATGTCAGTTTATGGGGAGTTATCATTCTACGAAACACTGTCCTCTTTTCATTCCTATTAAATTATAGGCTAATACTTTTATGCATTTAAGTTTTTCTATGATCCCTCCTTCTTCGCCTTCATTGAATCTTCCCAGCATTAGAAAAAACAAACACTGACTCTGAAGTTCTCTCCAACAGAGGTTGCTCTGTTCCTATTGTCTATTTCCCACAAGATGAGGAGCAGGAGCTGATCTATTTCTTTATTTCTTACTCCTCACTGCCTCTTAGAAACTGGTGGTTTCATTGCCATCTCTTAAAAAACCATCACCTCTTTAGATGTCACAGTTTAGTATAGATCTGCAAAATATCCTTCCTCTTTACTTGATGTCTCTAGCAAATAGTTTACAGTTTTCCTCTCACCATCATCTGCTACCATCCTCTAAGTAACTAAAAAACAACAAACCTCCAAGAGAAAGCCTCCTTCATATTATCTATGTCAAAGATCCTCTTCTGGTTTTATTTCTACCCCTATCACTTCTTTAACCATTGTCAGTTACTGAAACCATATCTCAATAATACAGTAACATTTCTCACTATTTGCCAAGCCAGTGTGACCACAGGGTCCTCCAGGCTTCTAAGCTCTTCAAGAGTTGTCCAGAACCATGTATAATAGTGTTCACTACAGATTCTCTATGTAGTTAATATGGAATCTTCCCTGAGATTTGTCAATTCTTTTCCTAATGTCTTCTTAATTCCCTTTCTACTCTTGTTAGAATGATTTCTTTGAGAACTTCATTTTCATCAGTTTCTTCTGGGTACTTCAGTGATGGTGAGAAGGACTGCACAGCTCAGAACACCACTCGTAAGGAGTGGAATTTCAACCCAGTTCTGTCTGACTTGTCAGTTTCCACTGCCCTTTCCACACTACTTCTTGGGAGGGGCTACATCTTGCTGATTTTGATTTACATATGGAGCTGGTAAAACCTACACAGAGCAAGAGTTCAACACACACCTGAATTGGTATTTAGAAAGCTTTGAAAATCATGGCTGTCATAACTAAAGTAGTTTATTAAGTAAATATAAATCACAAAATTTAATGAATACACAGCCATGATATTTTGCTATTAG
Source organism: Sapajus apella (assembly GCF_009761245.1). Lineage (NCBI taxonomy): Eukaryota > Metazoa > Chordata > Mammalia > Primates > Cebidae > Sapajus > Sapajus apella. The sequence goes on along the minus strand of NW_022436972.1, from coordinate 12,296,636 downwards.
CAGCAATTTCTGTGCAATTAGTAACACCCATACACTAGCAAAGTCCAATTGGGAATTTGGTAAAATCTGACATGAAATCTGAATTGACAAGTTCTGATTTATATGCAGCCCTAGGGTTAAAAATCCAAGAGTGAATAATATTTAACATTTCAACTTTAAAAGACTACTAAGACATGACATTTTGTCAGACTTAGTTGTATTATTTTCAGAGGATTTTAATGAGGCTTAGACTTTATACATCTTTACTGTTAACAGTCTTTCAAATTTAAAGAGACAATACACACTACTATATTCCATATTTCTCTTGCAAGTTACCAAGTTAACTGAACACAAATTAACTGGTGGTATGGATATTCATTTCCAAGCTCTATGTGACACATCTCAAGATAAAAATTCAGAATCTCATTTTTATACCAGGCATCAAATGCTGTTGATTTTTGGGATATTTTTTCACTAGTGAATTTTCTTTTTCTTTTCTTTTATTCTTTCTTTCTTTCTTTTCTTTCTTTTTTTTGAGATAGAGTCTCACTCTATCGCCCACTTTGGAGTACAGAAGCATGATCTCGGCTCACTGCAACCTCTGCCTCCCTAGGCTCAAGCGATTCTCCTGCCTCAGTCTCCCAAGTAGCTGGGACTATAGTTGAGAGCCACCACACACAGCTAATTTTCGTATTTTTAGTAGAGACGGGGTTTTTCCATGTTGGTCAGGCTGGTCATAAACTCCTGACCTCAACTGATCCACCCACCTCCGCCTCCCAAAGTGTTGGGATTACAGGTGTGAGCCACTGCAACTGTCCAATTTTCTTCTACTGTGGTTATTTGCTTAGTTTCTACTGTACATTGGTGATAATTATTTTACAGACATGAATAGTAGCAGCTTGACTGAGGCCATTTAATGTAAATCATTCTACTTGGGGAAAATGTTTGTTTTATAGCTGGTGCCTACAAAACAAATTCCAGGAGCACAGCCCTGTCTGTTCATTTCCAAGTTATTTCCCAGTTGTTTCAAGATGCCAAGTGCAGCATATTGAATGCAATACTAATAATGATCCATGATTATTGAAGAGTTTCACTTTTGTGAAAATCCATACTTGGTAGACTGACTAGTCTTTCTTACTTGTCTAGAGCTGTCCCAGTGGATGTTGGTTGTTTTCATGTCCAGTGTGGTTAGTGTCCCGCTTTCTCTCTCAAAAGTATCCTAGTTAGATAATAAATTATATTGTCACCTAATTCCTTCAGATAATAAAACAAACAGCCCATTTATCAAGCTAATGCATTCAACAGAACACCTGCTTCTTGACCGATCTTCACTGGCATCTTATAACTTAAGGAATCCCCAAGGAACATCTCTATGCTGTTTTAAAAGCCAATATATCTAAGAGTAACCTTTAGTCATTTACTTTGCATGTTTTTGTCATTTTAATTTTCTTGATTGAAAAATAAAGCAGTTTCTAAATAAAATAAAGTCAGTTAATTGGATATTTTTAATCTATTTCCTCACAGGCTACATTTTCTAGAAGTTCACATAGACTTCTCAATGCCTTCAGTGTTTTCTTACCACTGTTATGGGAGAGTTTTCAGGTGTAAATATGGAGTAGAGGGCTGTTATTTTAAAAAGACAGACAGAAATTGAACACTGAGCATTGAGCTTTGCCGAAGAGTTTAAATCCAAAATAATTATGAATTCTTCAGTTTAGATAATATCCACAAGAGCATTCATATTTCTTAGCAAAGAGGAAGGTAAGAACTGTGGTTAAAAAAAAAAAAAAAAAAAAAAGAAAGAAAACTTATGGAAAACTAGGTTGCATAAGAAATTTTTGTAGCCCTTTTGGTGTATGTAAGTAAGCTTATATACTTCAAAAACATAAATAATAATAATGTTTTTGAATCTTTTCTTTAATATACAAACAATAATATGTCTGCTGTTTTATTATATTTTTCACCTATAAAATGAAGGCAATGAGCCTTGTCTAAGTGACAAATCACAGTTCAATAAAAGCATTTTAGTCTTGTAAAAGTAAAGCTGTGAACACATCTCAAAACACTTAGGTGCAAATAATAGGTTTGGAGGAAGGTGGGAGTGAGGGTGAGCTGCCTGAGGAGGAGGTCAGTGGTAATTTTTACTTTCTTCTTGCAAGTCGTTCCAAGAAAGTGCCAAGTCTTAATGAGAATCTCCAGCAATCCAGCATTCCTTCCTCACAGAATGGGACACTGATTCACACCAAAAGAATAGCAAAAGCTCGCAAGGTTCCCTCTATCAAGCATATAAGTATGTTGGTAACCACCATGATGCCACATTCACCTTCCCTGTACATCTTCCATATGTTAAGTTCTCAAATTCTATTTGCATTTTTACCACTGAATGATGGTGAACAGACAGAATCACTTTATAAACAAAAAGAAATATCATTTATAAAGAAGTTAAATGTATGACAAATCCCCACACTCTCCTTCTCTTTTTTTAAACAAACGTATCATAAACGTACTGAGCAGTCCAATGGAAAATAAGAACATTTCAGTTACAGCAAAGGCCTCTTCACATTGCAACTAGACCCAGTGCTACCGTGAGATGTGTGTGACAATGGAATTTTTGTTTATTTAACACTAGGCAAAGGCCATTCTCTAGGGCTGCTTCTAAATTCTTGGCCATCATGGGTTCACTCCTGTTAGGCACTCCTACACAATTATCCAAATAATTATACAAAAAAGAGAAAATATTCCTCACATGAAGAATGTCTCTATCTACTTCATAGAATGTAGCTTTATTCGACGATTGTTGCTGTCTTATTTTTTAAAAATATGGATGAAACCAAGTTAGCCAACATAAAATAACTTTATATTTACTGCCAGACCATCATTTCTCCTGATGTTACTAACTCACTATATGGAACACAAGTTTAAATACCCTAATTATGCACTTTAGAAAACAACATACTACAGTTTGATCACAAATGTTGAATGTCTAGATATAATGGAGCCCACATTTAACACTATGTAAAGTCTAAAGAAAGACTCAATACACATATCACACATGCAGTATTTGTTGTACTGTATCACTCACAAATGAAAATCATGTTTTTAAAGAAGTATTCTTTGGTGAAAAAAAAGCTGAATGAGAGTTAAATTCAAGTGCTTTAGTTAAGTCTGAAGACAAAAATTAAATTAGCATAAATTCTTAGGTCAAGAATTTAATGATAATTATAAAAATAAAACTTAAAAATCACAATCCTAATGATCCTGCAATAATGAAATCACATGATAATATATTCCTGAGACTATTCTAAATATATGTTCTTTTTAGACAGCAATGTGACATTACATTTCAAGAATAACATAAAAGTTCTTATTGATATTATCTCATAAATAAAATCATTCAGCAAAAGAAAAGCATCATATGCCATACACACACACACACACACACACACACACACACACATCATCGTTCTATCCCACAGAATGCATCATGAGCTGTGTTCTTTGAAAGACAAGTTCTGTGAGACACTAATTCGTGTTATTTGAAAAAAAAATGTCTGTGATCAAATGAGTATAAGAAATGTTGAGTTCAGGGTTTCTTTTCTTTAAGACTCTAATAACCAACAAGATAGGCAACATTTCCCAACATATTTAACTACGAAATTCTTACTTTATGCAATATCTTATGAGGCTGGTCTTTTGCAGAATAAATTTATAAAAATAATAATGTGCCAGCCAGGTGCGGTGGCTCATACATATAATCCTAGCACTTTGGGAGGTCGAGGTGGGTAGGCTGCTTGAGGCCATAGTTCCAGACCAGGCTGGGCAACACGGTAAAACACCATCTCCACAAAAAAAAAAAAAAAAAAAAAAGAAAAAAAAATTAGCTGGGCATGGTGGTGTACACCTATAGTCCCAGCTACTCTGGTGGCTGAGGTTAGAGGATCATTTGAGCATGGGAAGTGGAGGCTACGGTGAGCCCTGATCACACCACTGCACTCCAGCCTGGGTGACAAGAAAGGCCGCATTTAAAAAAAAAAGAATAATGTGAGGATCCCTATTGTATGTTTCATTTTCTCTCTGTTATGAGAGCTTCTGTGTAACTCAAATGGAGAACACCAAAGCTCACACTCATTATATACTCAGCCCAAGAGTTTTAATCCTGCTCAATAAAAAATGGTAACACTAGCAGTCTTGTCAATGACAACGCGTGACCTGGTCCTTATCAGAGATTCAGGAAATTACTAGGTAGAAAAAAAAGAATACACAATGCTCTACATTGTTTATGATATTGGTGTTGTGTGATCAGCAGTGCAAAGCTTAAAACCAAGGATTCTAGTCCTGAATGTACCATTAACTAACTTCATTGGTCTAAATATGTCGTAAACCTCTACTTGCCTTGTTTTCTTCATCCAAGAAATGGGCCAAACCATATTCAGTATGTGTTTGTCAGATTAAATATAATTTACCTGAAGTTCTGGCAATGTTAGTGTAGTGTAACTGACTTCCATCTAAGCCATGCTCAGATGACAAGCTTGGATTAACTTGTAATCAAAGAGGAATGTAATTAATTTTATAGTTCTGATTTGTTCCATTTTTGCCATTACTAATATCATATAATAAAATGATGAAATATTGCCAGAAGCAAAACAGTAAAAAAAAAAAAAAAGCTGCAAAAAGCAAGCTACTGAGAGGCTACACAGCACACAAAGCATGAGGAGATGGCAACACTTACTGCGTAGATACTTGCTACCATTGTAATATACTCAGTGCCTGTTTATTCACTAGGTGTGTATTGAGAGTTTACTTTGTGTTAAGTGCTATTCCAGGCACTCAATAAAATGGTGAACAATCATGGTCTCTGCCTTCATGCAGCTTGTCATGTTTTATCTATGAAATAAAAATGTTGAAATACATTTGAAGGGCAGAATGTTGATCTGGTTTTGTTTTGTTTGTTTGCTTGTTTGTTTGTTTGTTTTTTAGATGGAGTCTCACTCTGTTATCCAGGCTGGAGTGCAGTGGCACTATCTCAGTTCACTGCAGCCTCTACCTCCTGGGTTCAAGTGATTCTCCTGCATCAGCCTCCAAAGTAGCTGGGATTATAGGCACGCACCACCATTCCGGGCTAATTTTTGCATTTTTAGTAGAGATGGAATTTCACCATGTAGATCTGTATTTTTTATAGCACTCAAACAAATAAACCAGTATTTAGCCCAAAAGGATTCTTTTAGAATTAATTTTATAATGAAACACTAAAGTTTTCATATCCTAGATTTAAATCTAAAAGTTAAAGGCCTATGATTTAGAGGTGTTTTGTTGCAATAGATGAAAATATGTGCTTGAGTGCCGCTGAAACCGTACCAAAGGCATCAAAAACTATGCCCAACAAGCTCTGAGGAATTAAAACAATACTTTCTTTGCACCCTAATTAAATTCAATGAAGAATTTTCATTTGTCAGGCTTGACAATCACCACCTTTCATTTCAACCATTTTAATTAAAGTACCTAGCAACTTGGCAGTTTTACCGATTAACTGAACTACCACTTAACTCTTTTAGAAACATCTATCAGATTCCAAATTAAAGTGTAGCAATAGCTGTTAAGTACATTATATGCATAATGGGTAAATATTTTTATTTCCTCCACCCACAATCATATGTCTATGCGAAAATAGCATATAAGAGCAGTTTGGGCAACAGGATTGGGTTGGGGAGACAGCAGCTGCAGCTTCTTTGTCTGTGCTCTCTATGCTGTAATCATTAGCAGTGAAGGAAACAAAAACAATACAAGGCAATAATATTTTCCGACCTCCCCTTTGAATGCACTTTTCAACATTTTTCCAGGGGTACCTGGAAGAAGGAGAGAGTAGTTCTCAACCTGCCCCCACCATACACTCTTCCCCTGTGCTACATACATGAAAGACTCCGTTTACAAATTTGTGCTTCTGACCCCGTATTAATTATATTTTCATATTTTCTGTATTTTTGATGCTCTGGCATCTGCCAGCTTGCTGACTCAAGAGGAACTGCTTTTCTTAAGGCTAGTTAATTCCTAGAGATTATCAAGCTGCTTCTCTAGGAGCATGCCTTCCATAGGCAAACTATCCAATACCCAGCACCTATTCCTAACCGCCTCCTCTATCTGGCTCTGACATTCCAGGAGGCAATCTATTCCTCTGCCCTAATCATCTCAGAGCCCAGTACCAGATAATTACAGATAGGCCCTACACCCAGGAGCCTGCTTAAATTATTAAAAATGAGCCAATCCTCAGTCTGCTTTCCCTGCTTCACTTTTCCCACAGAAACCACAATAAAAGTTCCTGCCGGGGCCTTTCTCTCGCCCCTCCTTCCTAACCCTGGTGCCTCTCTGTGGGGCCTTTCATGGGATGGTGTGCCCCCTCCTCTTGGGAACTCTGAGTAACAAACCTATTTTCAATGGCAATTGTGTCCCGGTCTGTTGGCTTCACAATACCTCAAGAATAATAAAACTCACACTTTAAAATAGTCTCAGATTTTTTGAGTTCTGCATCTCCATCTGAAATTGCATCCTTGCGAGCTCACTTACAGACATCACCGTCTTGACCTGTCTAAAGTAAAACTTTTCATTTTCCCAAAATCACATCCCCCATGGCAGTAAAAAGCCTTGCCATTCATCCAGTCACTTGAGCCTGAAAACTTTCCAATCCTGCTCTCCATAGATCTGCAAAAGTACATTAGATTATATTCTTCCCTTGCTTGAAAATTTTAAGTGGTGCCACAGTCCTGAAGGGAACAAATGGGTCTCAATGACCAGGTTTCCACTCAGCTCCGCCACTTTCTCTCTAGGCTACTTTGCTTCAGCCGCACTGTTTTTCTCAGTTCTGAAACAGTGAAGCTCTTTTCTATCTCAGACCGTGGCACTAAGAACCTGCATTGTTTTTTTCAGGTGCCCACTTTCTCCCCCATCTTTCCAGGGTTAACTCTTTTATATTCCTCAGGGCTCAGCTTGAACCCAGCGTAACTGGCTCTTTCTTTGGCCATGATTTGGAAAGGCTAAGCCCCCTCTACATTTATTCATTTTTTAAATTATTAGCAACCCACTTGTTTGTTTTCTTTTATGTTTTAAACCACTCATCATGGCTGACAGCCATCTAAAACTTACCTGTTTACTTGTCTACCACTTGTTTTCCCACATATGTAAAGTATTAATGAAAGCAGCGAGGCCACATTTTCTTCATTGTTCTAAATGCTGCACCTAGTATTGTACTTGACACAAAATTGGCAAATAATGAGCAATGAATGAGTAAATGAATGATGAATAAATTTCTGTGTATGCACTCCTATTTGCACATACAGGTTACTGGCTAAGGCCTATACAGCATAGGCTGGGGATTACGTGTAATTCCTCAAAGTCCTGCCTCTAGTTTTATCTCTTTCTTTCCTTCCCTAAAAGGCAAGTTTCAAAACAAATATAATTTACATTTAAAATATTTCATTCCAGGACATATTTCCTTTTTCCCTAGCCACATCCGTGGCTATGGGTATAAAGTCTGTTACCCAGGTATGTTTATCACACAACTTCCTGGTTCCTGGATAGATATATGATCTTAGCTAGTACAATTAAGATGAATCTCAGAACTTTTTGAGAGCTACTGCAACAAAAGGCTGATGCTTACCACTAGACTTGACTGTAATTGGTGTGGGGCTAGTGTGCTACAGCCTTCTTGCTACCATATTACTCTTGAGAATGAGGCTAAGGAACAAATTTGAGCCAAACAAAGACACAGAGAGGCCCCCAGTTCTCACAATGTTAATTCTAACCACCCCTGAAATCAGTCTCTTTGGCTGCAAATAAATTTACTCTTTTGTTTAAACAAATATCAATTTTTTTTATATAACTTTCACAGAAAGAGCCCTAGTTGACATCAGTGAGTGATAATGATACAATTACCAAGATAGTTTGTATTTTACATAAAAATTGCTTTAAAATCTTTAGTTCTTTAAATAACATCTTACAAATGATAGTGATAAACACATCTAAATTTTGGGCTTTGAAATTCAATACCTCATCCCTGGTGTGAATTCTAACTGTCATATACTTGCTGTGAAATATTGGTTAAGTTAAACATTGGTTAAGAATCTTTGTGTCTTTAAACCACAAAATATTTTACCTTAAAATGTACTACTTTTATCTTAGAATGAAGTGAGAAAATGCACTAGGCTCATGGCAGACATTGAACCAGGGTTAGTTTCCCGCTATTCTCTGGTATGACTTTCCATCTGCTGCCCACTCCTCTTTGCTGTACCAAAATGTGTTGTCATCCCCAACTAGTTTTAGCTGCAAGAAAACACATAGGATAGAAGGAATAACAATCTAAGGGACCATCCTAGAGCATGGATGTGCTGGGTCACCTGACTCAGCAAAGGAGTAAATCTAAAGGCAGCACAAGTCTAACTCCAGAACATTTGAACTGTAGTGAACCCACTGTAGCAGAATCAGTAAGAACATGGGCTGCAGAGTCAGAGGACACTTGGCTTTTACTGTACGACCTTGAGCAAGTTATTTAGTTGTGCCTGTTTCCTAACCTGTAAGAATAAGGATAAATAATAGAATCTCCTCTTAAAAGAATAATGAGAATTAAATAAGCTACAACCTATAAAGTTCTTGGAGCAGTGCCTAGATTCCACCTCTACAGGAAGTGATTTCAGTGATTATTTTTTAAATAGTACATAGCTAGTACCATTCTTGATGTATAATCATGAAGTAAATTTGTTTCACACAATGCATGCTTTAGGGCATTAGGAATTAATTCTCTCATAAAGATTTAGAAGGAATAGATATAGAAAGAACTCAATAAATAGTCACAATTACTGGAGTTCTCTTATGGAGCTAATGCAGAGACAATTACATCACACCCCACCCCCAGCAGCAAGGATCCTAAAAATCTTTTCCATACATATCTGAACCAGAAGTTCTTGTTCCCCAACCAGCCCCAGTTTAATGGCCCATTTGCTAGCTTAGCTAACAAAGGAAACTTTCTGCATATAAGCAGGGGCAAGGGAAAGTGTACAAATACTCTTAATTTTGCATTTTAAAAATTAATCTTATCATATTTGACAAAACAAAAAATTGATGTACATACTAACATGTTAAAGATGAATAAACAAATTGACATAGATACATTCCCGTAGGTAATTCCAGCTGGCTTTGTTGTTGTTGTTGTTGTTTTCTGTTTGTGAGATAGAGCTCGCTCTGTTGCCCAGACTGGAGATCAGTGACCCAGTTTAGCTCACTGCAACCTCCGCCTCCCAGGTTAAAGGAATTCTCCAGCCTCAGCCTCCCAACTAGCTGGGATTACAGGTGTGTGCCACCATACCTGCCTAATTTTTGTATATGTATTTTTAAAATAGAGACAGGGTTTCACCATGTTGACCAGGCTGGTCTCAAACTCCTGACTTCAAGTGATCCTCCCACCTCAGCTGCCCAAAGTGCTGGGATTACAGGCATGAGCCTCTGCAGCCCACTGCCCAGCTAGGTTTTGAATACTTTAAAGTTTAAATATTCAACACTTTGACCTAAAATTTTTCTGCAAAACTCTTCAACAGGTTATCAGGCAGGAGTAACATAAATTACTTAAAATCTTGTGTTTAATATTAACTCTGGGCCATAGATTGAATCTCTGAGGTCAGGTGGACAGGCAGTAGGATGAAAAAAAAAGTTACCAGATATACATTCTACTGGATTATTTTTATCTTTACACTATCCTGTTAGAACAGTGGTTCTCAAAATATGCCTCCAATGTTAATAGCATTGGCATGGCCTGAATCCCACCCAGACTTACTGAATTAGAGTCTGGAGTGGGGACCCTCAATTTTTGCTGTAAGAAGCCCTCCTGGTTATTCTGATGCATGCTAAAATTTGATAACCACTGTTCAAGAAAGCTAGACTTAGCTTAGTCAGTGAAATCTGTATAAAAAAAAAAAAAAGGTCAGGCGTCCAGGCAGGATTAAGGATTTACTCCCTCAAATTCAGTATTTTCCAATCTTTTATAGATATATATAATATATTATAATATATAATATATATAACATATTTTAATATATAATATATATAACATATATTATATAATTATATATTATATATAATAAGATATATAATATATAATATATAATAATATATTATATATAATATATAATATATATATTAAACCCAAGAAATTTTAATTTATATTTACACACACAGACACACACACACACACACACACACATATATATATAGGGCTGGGCGAGATAATTCATGCCTATAATCCCAGCACTTTTAGAGGCTGAGACAGGAGAACTGATTGAGCTCAGCAGTTCCAGACTAGCCTGGGCAACACAGGGAGACCTCATCTCTATGTTAATTTTTTTTTTTAAAGGAAGGGCTAAGGGAGACCCCATCTCTACAAATAATGAAAAGGTTAACCAGGCATGGTAGTGCATGCCTGCATACTGGTGCTCAGCTACTGGGAAGCTGAAGCAGGAGGATCTCTTGAGCACAGGAGTTCAGGGTTACAGTGAGCTATAATTGTGCCACTGCACTCCAGCCTGGGCAACAGAGTAAGACACTATCTCTAAAAAGAAAAACAACAACAACAACAAAAATAAATGTTTGTGCCCCAGCACCAGGGCTTCAGATTACTGGGGCTGTCTTGGACTTTGAAATTTTTAAAAAACTCTCCGAGGACTCTGATATCTGACCAGGGCTGAGAACTTATTCTCTCTAAGCAGTAAGTAGTATACAGGAAGAACAGAAACTCCATCATCTCCAAACATTATATTATCAGGAGTTTAATTTCTAGCATTAGTAGATTTTTAGTACCATCAGGAGTTAATGAACCTGTTTTTAATCCCACTAAAATGCAAGAGTAAATATTGCTTAATTGACTTATCAAAATAAAATTTGGCAAATTTCATTGAACTGGATTCATCTGTGCTAAAACATAGCCTCTAAAACAAGACCCATGAAATAGCTTGAGAATGCCTAGCCCAGCCAACTGTTCTTTCTCATAAAACTCATTATTAAACTGCCTTTGGGGTCAGTATCAACCGGGGATCACTGATACACCCAGCTCTGGCCTAGTACAGGTTCTGGAACTGTTCTGCATTGAGGATCAGCTTGCTACTGTTGCAAAACAAATGCACCCACCAACTGCAGCTACATGTCTGCTGCTGTGTTCCCCTCCCTGGGTGGCTGCCTCTGCCACTGCTGTGCTTCCTCTGTTCTGCTGTCCTCACCCATGGCTGCCCCTTTGTTTTACATGGCTCTCTCTCTGTCCTTGTCCCTACCTACGTTCTCTACTACTGTCCTGCTTCTGATGTCTTATCAGTTTACATCAGTCTCCTCAAGTTCCAGGGACATCTGGACTTAGTTTCAATGTCACCGCCAGCTGTCACCACTATCTGTGTATATATTTTATATTTTATATATATATACATACACACACACACACACACACATATATATATATATATATATATATATATATATATATATATATATATATATGGGTCTGGACCTACCAAACACACAATTTCTTTTTTAAAATGTTCATTTATTTATTTTTTATATTTTATTTTAATATATATATATATTGGTCTGGACCTACCAAACACACAATTTCTTTTTTAAAATGTTCATTTATTTATTTTCTAATATTTTATTTTAAGTTCTGAGGTACATGTGCAGGATGTGAAGGTTTGTTTCATATGTAAAGGTGTGCCACGGTGGTTTGCTACACCTATCAACTCATTACCTAGGTATTAAGCCCAGCATGCATTAGCTATTTTTTCTGATGCTCCTTACTCCCCCGACAAAACGCACAATTTCTTTAATCTTCATAGTGTCTCTTTTCATCAAACGCATGCTCAGAAATAGCCATCTATTTCCACTTGTGATGATATCCTAAACAATACAGGATCCATACTGAGGAGAGTAAAAATACATCTTAGAAATAGAGCTTGTTTTGAACTCCAACCATCTGGACACCCTGACATCTCCCTCCTTACCCCAGTGAGACTTGGAAGACTCATCCTATCTAGATTGAGTCTTTCCCCTCCTGTTTGAGCCTGGTTGCTTTGTTCTGGTTTCTTTAGACTCTGTCATTTTGCCTCATCTTTGATTCTCGGCATCTTTGATTAACCACTCAGTTGGAGCAAGGAGTTTAGCTTTCTGTCCCTTCTCTGTGGGCCAGAAACATGCTCTTGCCCTGGTCCAGCTTTAGGCTCTCAGAAATCCGACCTGACACCTGATTTTATAAGGGCGTGTGATTCCAGCTATGTTTCATTTAGTTCATTTAGATCACTCTGGTCTGAGTTTGTAAACGCAGCCTTTTGTATGCCAGAATGTATCCAGAGTCAGAGATGCAATTAGAATCTGTCTGTGCATGTGTGAGTCCTATAGCTTTAAGCAGTGTGGCTGGCATATACTATGAATTCAATAAAAATGTGTCAAATTGAATTGACTACATTTAGTGTCAATCTCTGTAGATAAACCTCTATCCCATTCTAGTTGGTACAGTACTGATTTTCTTTAAACTCTCAAGTAACAACAAGGTAGTAGTAAATAGGATTAATAATTCAGAAAACAGATGAAAGAAAAGTTACAATGCTGTTTGTGCATCTTTGTGTGCCTAAATTAGAGGGAAATCCATAGCTACTAGCTCTAGGCCAAATTACATAGTAGGCTAGAAGGAAAATCGGTACTGACACACTTCCCTTTTGATGACTTTCTTTCCTATCCTCTTCCCTCACTTCTTTTCCCTGAAATACTCCTTGTGTACTCAATATGCTATTGGTAAACCTCCTCCAGAGGACCCATAATGTCTGCATTTCACTTGGGGATTCTTGAAGGCTTTTACATATGAACCTCACAGAAACTAATTCCAGTGATGGAGTGTATTGTGACAGGCAGCAGGTTAGATATGTTTGCAAAGGAGAACCTGTCTTTAAATTTCACAAACAGGAAGACAAACCTGGACTTGACTCAAAATGTGGCTCATATCCAACAAGCAGGGTGACACTAGTTGGCAGAATAATGGCTCCCCGCAAATGTACATGTTCTGACCCATGGAATATGTGAATATGTTTGTTTACACAGCAAAAGGTAATTAAGACTGAAGATGGAATTAAGTTTGCTAATCAACTGGCCTCAAGATGAAGAGATTATCCTAGATTGTCTGGGTGAGCCCAACAGAATCACAAAGGTTCTTTTAAATGGAAAAAGGAGACAGAAAGTCAGCATAGAGAGATAAAGATGGTAAGCTGCTGGCCAGCTGCCGTGGCTCATGCCTATAATCCCAGCACTTTGGGAGGCGGAGGCAGGCAGATCACCTGAGGTCAGGGGTTTGGGACCAGCCTGGCCAACATGGTGAAACCCCATCTCTACTAAAGATACAAAAATTAGCTGGGCATAGTAGTACATGCCTGTAATCCCAGCTACTCAAGAGGCTGAGACAGGAGAATCGCTTGAACCTAGGAGGCAGATGTTGCAGTGAGCCAAGATCGCACCACTGCACTCCAGCCTGGGTGACAGAGTGAGATTCCATCTCAAAAAATAAAAAATAGAATAAAATATGACATGATATGCAGCCAAATTTGAAATTGGAGGAAGGGGCTATGAGCCAAGGAAAGCAGCCAGCCTCTAAGAGCTGGGAAAGCCAAGAAAACAGATTCTCCTCTTGGACTTCCAAACAAACACACCCTGAATACAGCCCGATTTAAGCTTACACCCAGTTTAAACTTCTCACCTCCAAACTGTAAGATAATAAATTTGTGTTGTTTTAAGTCACTAAATTTGTGATAATTTGTTATAGCAGCAATAGGAAATTAGCACAGTAACTCTGAGAAATTTAATTCTTTGAGACTCAATGTCTTCCTAAGTAAAATGGAAATAACAGAAACCACTGACTGCTCCTATGATAATCAAATGAGTTGACCTGAGTAAAGTCTGCATCGTATATGAAGTATTTAAGACACGCTGCTTCCTATCTCTGCCTTCTGTTTGCCGGTGCACCTACCAATTTGCCACCATAAATCTTGCAATGATGTCCACATTCAAAACTGGAGGAATGTAGTTAAGAGATAATTGTTTAATAAATATTACAGAATTATCTCTCAAAATATTAGAGTAGTTTTTTTTATAGTGAAAGAGAGAGAGAAACTGGTAGAATGAGAGCCCTTAGCAAATACTACAGAAACACTGTTTACATACAGCTTATTGCTGGAGGATGTAAATTGACTTCTGAGCTAGTAGATGCTCTGAATAAGCATGCCAGGAATTCCGAGTTCAAAAGATCACCCCAACCATACTTTATTTCCATTAATAATAAAAGAGAGAAGGAATTGTAAAGGGGGTCTTGGTCCCATCAACTCTTAAAAAGCAGCAAGAATGCAGCCTAATTCTACTTGTTCGCAGTAGAAAAAGGCAAGTGGATGGGTCCAAAAATACCTTTTCACCCCTGGAGTAGGGTTGTCATAATTGATAATGCTAATTAGATAAGGTTCATTTAATAGCTCATCTCTTAAACACACAGACTTTTAAAAGAAATACTGCAGTTTTAAAAATAAGTTATAGAATGTAATCATACAGTAGAATACAAAGCAATCATTAAAAACAACTGTAGATCTATATTCATTGATCTAGAAAGGTGTTGAAAACATGCTATGAAATGTGAAAGCCAGGCTTCAGATGAGTATTAAATGATGCCTTTTTGGGTAAAACACATGCTATGAAAAAAGACACAGCTAATTGCTAATTGTGATTCTTTCTGTTTGGTTATTTTTAGTTTTGTAGTTGCTTTTTCTCTTACAATGAGCATGTATACTTGTGTAAAAAGAAAACCTGAAATAACCCTCATTGGTGAAAACTCAGTGTAATAGTCTTTCAGGTAGTAAATGGCAATGTTTTGTAGCAAAACATTCATATTTATCAAAATGAGGACTTCACCATCTATACCTGAAAGGTCGTTTTGTCAAGTGAAGCATGAATCATAGAAACTTAGAATTAATATCTAGCCAAGTGTCTTACCTCTTGTGCATTTGCTTTGCTGTTTTCAATTAAAAACGAGTACTTATAGTTGGGCATAGTGGCCAGGCCTATAATCCCAGTACTTTGGGAGGTGAAGGCGGGAAGATCACTTGAGTTCAAGAGTTCAAGATCAGCCTGGCCAAAATGGTGAAACTCTGTTTCTACTAAAAATACAAAAATTAGTTGGGCATAGTGATACATGCCTGTAATTCCAGCTACTTGGGAGGCTGAGCCAGGAGAATCGCTTGAAACTGGGAGGTAGAGGCTGCAGTGAGCTGAGTTCATGCCACTGCATTCTAGCCTGGGCAACAGAGCAAGACACAATCTCAAAAAAAAAAAAAAAGAATTTATGCAAAATTCTAATCAGCCTGCATCCAGCTTTCCAACATCCCAGAACCTTCACCGCATATCTTGGTGCTTCGACAGCATCAGCATATTCTCAACTTAAACCTTCTTCTATATCTTTCCATATAAAAAGAGCTCTTTTCTGGTTTTTTTTTAGGGACTCATTCATCCCAGTGAGGCAGGACATGGAAGGAGAAAAGAGTCACATCTCCCTATTGTTCCCCTAAACTATTTTAAAATAAATCAGTTTTAAAGCCCTTGACCATGGTTATTCAGTCTTGATTTGAGTGATTCTAGTGACAGGAAGATTCTTATCACACGACAGTTCACTCAATGTTAGGCAGCACTTCTTAAGAGTTTCTGCTTCATGGTTAGTCCAATCCTCTCTTTCTCTTTCTTCCAGTCAGTGATCTTGGTTCCAAATGAAGATATTTACAGCATAAGCTCTCTACACCTGGATGCACAGCATTGGGAAAAAATAAAAGGACATCTCGCTCAAATTTTTGTCCATGTGTATACACATACACACGCAGGTGAAGTGTGTGGGCCTGTGCACATGTGTGTTTTGGGAAGGTGAGAAAGAGCAGAGATGATTACTGAGCCAACAAGGTGGAGGTAGGTATGAGGGAAGGAAATGGGAAAGAAAGATGCAGAAGAAGGTTTAAGCTGAGAATATGCTGTGCTGATGCTATAGAACCACCAACGTGTAGTGAAGGTTCTGGGGAGTGGGGAAGCTGGAGGCAGGTTGATTCGAATTTTGCATAAGTACGGATTTTAAAATGAAAATAGCAAAGCACACTGCACAAACTGGCAGTGGGACAGACCACAAGAAAACAGTGAAAGCCAGCAGCGATTGATTAATACAGGCTTGATACATTATTCATGCAGATATTTTTACTGAACAAGTTCACTCATTTGAATATGTGACTGATCAGCCACTATGTGCATGGCAAGGTGCTTTATACTGCTCAGGACACAAATATGACGACTGTGACAAGGCCTCTGTCCCTAAAGGGTTTGGCACTAGAATCATAATGCCAACAACTCAAAGCTGGTCGGGTTATAGTCAATTCAATGAGTACCACAGATCTGGCTTCTAAGCAGTAGCATTATTGACATTGTAACCTCCATAGTTCTTTGATGCTGGAGGCTGTCTCCTGTACTGTGAGATGTTTAGAGGCACCTCTGGCTTCCCTACCCACTAGATATCAATAGCATTCTACCCCTTTTCCCCAAGTTGATAAGTCAAAAATGTCTCCAGTCATTGTCAAATATCTTGGGAGGGACAGTTGAGAACCATTGGTTCAGATGCAGAAAAGATAGAGCTTGCTGTGGGATGGAGAAATACGACAAGTTTTCATGGAATTTAATATGTATGAGCAGAGCTTTAAAAGTAAGTAGAGAAGGCCAGGCATGGTGGCTCACACCTATAATCCCAGCACTTTGGGAGACTGAGGTGGGTAGATCATGAGGTCAAGAGATTGAGAACATCTTGGTCAACATGGTGAAATCTCATCTCTACTAAAAATACAAAAATTAGCTGGACGTGGTGGCACACGCCTGTAGTCCCAGCTTCTTGGGAGGCTGAGATAGGAAAATCGCTTGAACCCAGGAGGCAGAGGTTGCAGTGAGCTGAGATTGTGCCACTGTACTCCAGCCTGGCAACAGAGTGAGACTCTGTCTCAAAAAAAAAAAAAAAAAAAAAAAAGTAGAGAAACATGAAATTTTTGCTTTGGAGAAGACATAACATGAATATGTATGTTGACTTGTGAAATAAGCACGGTAGGTGAAATCCTCTTAAGAGACAATACGGATAAATCACAGGAGCTGAAAATGAAGAGATCAGTTAAGGCCATTGAATGGCTGGCCTTAAATGCATGAGCTAGATTAACAAATACATAGTACAATCTAGTCAGCAGACGAAGCAAGGAAATCAAAGATAGGTGACAAAAAATGATGCCACAGAATATTATGCCCATAATAATACTATACATTATGAATTCATTAGGTTATAAGTTCACATTCTTGAGCCATATAGTCCTTGTCACATTCCTGAGAGACTGCTACATTATGTTTTCAGGTTTACAGATGAGGAAACAAAAGCTTTGGGAGGTTAAGTGACCTTGCCTGATTTCACTCTGTTAATAAGTGGCAAAGCTGAGAATTAGACCCATTTTCTGAGCTTAAATCCAGGGTTCTCATTCATTTACAAATGCAAAGACTTCCTCTGTGAAAGACTGTGGAGGATTTGAGGTTGTGGAGACAGGAGAGAGAACACTACTTAGAAAAGTACTGGAATAATAATAATAATTCAGTATCTCAGAATACTAGGATGCTGCCCACAGAAGGTATCGAAAAGAGGGTCATATTAGATTTTGTAAATAAAAAATAGCAGGTTGTGAGGGTTACTTGGACAGTGGAGCGGGGAGGAGAATTAAAAGATGCTTAGACGTTTGAGCAAACAGACATACCACTGAAAGAAACAGGGATAGTAGAAGAATCACATCTGATACAGGCACTTAATTACTATGAGAATTAAATGCTGAATCATGATACCATCTAGGAGTAAGTCAGAATGTAATAAAATATTTTCAGCCTTTTTTATATTATTGCCTAAGAGGCTAATCTTGGCACTAGTACCAGGAAAATTTTATTAAAGTATGAAACTGGTTCCCAAAGAGTAATGCATTGGAATCCCATGGAAATAGTAAGTCTCTCTCTCTCTCTCTCTCTCTCTCTCTCTCTGTATACTTGTGTGCGTGTGTGTGTGTGAGGGAGAGACAGAAAGAGAGAGAGGAGAGAGAGAAGAAAGAAAGAAAGTGAGAAAGAAAAAAGAAAGAAAAAGAGAAAAGAAAAGAAAGAGAAGGAAGGAAGGAAGGAAGGAAGGAAGGAAATGTGTGTGTGTGTATATATATATATATACACTTATATATATGCCTGCCTTAGAGCAACTGATAGGATAAAAATTGAAATGTACACAAAATGCTTTCTATATTCCAATTAACAAATATATTAAATGATCATTAAAATATGTGCAGGGTCTACGTAAATATATTGCCCTTGAGGAAGAAATAAGAATACAGTAAAACTTGTATTTAGCTATTTTGGTAGATTCAAAGGTGGACTAATCAGTTTTATCTATTACTTATATTAAGGAAACGAGCTTGGTAATACAATAACTATGAATTAAGCAACTACCTAACAAGGCAGAATTAAATTTTTCTAGAGTATTGCAGAAGAGCCCTTAGCCACATCCAGTGTATATACCACATGCTCCTGCTCTGCTCTGTTGCACCTAGTTCTTAAACTCTCAGTCCCAGAAACCCACAAGACAAGCCATTGCATTTAAAACTGTCTGTGGTCACTCTCAATGCTTGTGAATATTAATAACAAAGTGTTGAACACATTTTAAATCCAGGTTTTCTAATTTATATAAACTTGGTTCACGTCAGTTTTTCAGTAGAAAAAAATTCTTTAAAAATCCTAAAATGCTTTTAAATTTTTTGGTAAGTGGCAAGTCTATTTTTAAAACTATCTATGCATGAATATAATACACTTATGATATGATCAAAGACATTAAAACTTTAGGAATCTTCTATTTAAAAAACAATCCATTCCCTGAAATATCAAAAATCAAATGCTATAATGGTATCTATAATTCTAGACTCTATATAACACGTGATTTTCACTACATTTGCTAAGCATGCTTGTATAGTGAATATTTAAACAATATGGTAAAAAATATAGACTCTTAAGATAGGCATGTTAAAAGAACTGATTTATTGATATTTTCAGATATGTTTACTTTATCCCATAGTTTAGTAACATCGTTTATCTTATTAATCTAGTATAAAATGCTTTGATAGTCAGTTGATCTCTTAGTGCTACCTTGCCCTACATTAAATGAAACAGACATGAATTGTCATTTAGCTGACTCTGCAATGTTTACTTTTACCACATGCATGCTGACAGGAGGTGAATATGAGGATGGGAAGGGAAAGGGAGCTGGTGGTTGTCTCAGTTTTATCAAAGTGATGCAGAGAAATGGGAGAGTAAAGTGAGTCCATTAAGATGAGGGTATAAACTCACTCCATTCTCAACGGGATCTAGAATATAAATCAAGAAGGTACAATATGCTTGTTACACGAACCAAGCCAAAGAAATGGCAGCATCTACAAATGCTGAAACGTCTGGAAGTGAAATCTCCAAACTAGAAACATACCTAGGGGTGTACAAATAAGGAGAGCAACTTTGTTTATAAAGAGCAAGAGTTTGATTCACCATAAAAGTATATGCAAACAATAGCAGGAAAGAATATGTTCATATGCACCTATGTGCTCTTGAAAGATACAGAAAGTAAACACAAGCTTTCATTTATTCTTACACTATTTTTAGCTGGTAAGCCTATTCTGTTTTCCTTTAGATTCTTCTCTTGACTTCTGAAGTTACTCCACATACAACTTGAAGAGAAAATAGAAATCAACAATTCACCCATGCTCTACATTTATTTGTGACTCACTCTACACATATTTATTGACCTCATACCAAGTGCCATGTGGTGACTAAGGGGACTAAGCACTGAACAAGAGACACAAATATGAATGAAACAGCTCTTGCAGTTGAGAAGCTTTGTAAACACAGGTGTATCTAAGGAGTTCCAGTGCAGAGTGGTACATTTAGGTCCAGTATACCAATTGTTAAAGTGAAATGCATCTCGATCGATTAATAGATAAGCAGAAAGTTTAATTAAAACTTGGCAGAGCCAGGATTCAAGGCCAAAATGCCTAGAAGAGCTCACTTCTTATTGGTCCTGAAGTATTTAGATTCACCTAATTAAACGTTGCATTCTAGTGAATAATTTTTGTGACTTCATCTATAAATAGAGATATTGAATAGATGAGTCTCATGTATTTTTTAAGTCTTAGAAATAGTTTGGATATAATTGCTTTCATTCAGGAAAAGCTCAGTGGCTTTAGCACTATGACCAATATCTTGATGGTTTTTGTTTTTTTGTTTTGAGACGGATTCTCACTCACTCTGTCACCTGGGCTGGAGCGCAGTGGCACAATCTCAGCTTACTGCAACCTCTGCCTCCTGGGTTCAAGTACTTCTCCTGCGTCAGCCTCCTGAGTAGCTGGGATTACAGGCATGCGCCACCATGTCTGGCTAATTTTATGTGTGTGTGTGTGTGTGTGTGTGTGTGTGTGTGTGTGTGTGTGTGTGTGTATTTTTAGTAGAGTAATTTTCTTCACCATTTTGGCCAGGCTGGTCTCGAACTCCTGACTTCAAGTGATCCACCCATCTCAACGTCCCAAAATGCTGAGATTATAGGCATGAGCCACCATGCCCAGTCATCGCTGATGTTAAGAGCAATTTTCTACCAATTGGGACTACAAGTCACCTAATAATAACCAGTTTAAGGGTAAAGTCATCAGAAGGGTTTGGTACAGTATCTTGTGTCAAATCAAGGCCCTAGTAGAGTATCCTTCAGCTTGTGAAAGCCACTTTAAATAAAACATGACATCAAAATAAAGGATTTTTAAATTATCAGTGTGATTTGAGGAGCAATCTGTACTACAATATAGTATTTATAAGCATTTTCATATAACATAGGTATATACACATATGTAGTATATTCTGCATAATATTCTAACAACCTTTTACATTATATTATATATTATTAAATATTTGTGCTGCCCTGTACATCGCTTGGTAAGCAATTGTTTACATGTGTGTCTACATAATGTGTCTGTATATTCACACAGTTGTATGTACATATATAATATTTTTACAATTGGCATAATGATTTAAATTATTATATAAATCAATATATTGCTATGTAAATCAATGTTCTGAATATAACTTTGAGATACAAATATGAGTAGTTATTGGAAACACATAGGAGAGGTCCGACCCTAAGGATAAGAGTAGAAGGCATCAGGAAGAAATATGCTATCTCTGCTGACTCTCATGCAGAGGAGGTGGGAAGGGGATTCAGGAAGAAAGAAAAGGTGAGTGTGTATGAAGCAGCATGGCAGGCATGTGCAGGAATCCTGAGTAGGCAGTGTGGTTGCACAGGGTCAGATTTGCTCAGTTTGTACAACATGAGAAGAGTCTGAATTTTATCCTGTACCTAACACACCACATAACACTGAGGCTGAGCATGGTGGCTCATGCCTGTAATCCCAGCACTCTGGGAGGTGGAGGCAGTGGATCACCTGAGGTCAGGAGTTCAAGATGAGTCTGGACAGCATGATGAAACCCTGTCTATACTAAAAATACAAAAATTATCTGGGCATGGTGGCAGGCACCCGTAATCCCAGATACTCGGGAGGCCGAGGTAGGAGAATCGCTTGAACCTGGGAGGTGGAGGTTGCAGCGAGCCAAGATTGCACCATTGCATTCCAGCCTGGGCAAGGAGAGAGAAACTCTGTCTCAAAAACAAAACAAAACATTGAGAGTTGTAAAGTAGAGAAAACATCAAATTTGCACTTTAGAAAATTAACTGTGGCAGTTCTTCAAGAAGGGAGGAAAGAAGTTTTTTTAAAAAGATTATTTATTTATTTATTTATTTTTGAGACAGAGTCTCACTCTGTTGCCCAGGCTGGGGTGCAGTGATACAATCTTGGCTCACTGCAACCTCCGCCTCCCGGGTACAGGCATGTGCTACCCGCCCAGCTTATTTTTGTATTTTTAGTAGAGACAGGGTTTCACCATGTTGTCCAGCCTGATCTCAAACTCCTGACCTCAAATGATCTGCCCTGCTTTGGCCTTCCAACGTGCTGGGATTACAGGCGTGAGCCACTGCGCTTGGTCTAAAATCACATTTGTATTTTTAGGTAATTTTGGAAACAAGCTATATTCAGGTTACAGGAGAAGGCAACAAGAGACAAAGATCGATTAGAATTGCATTGGAAGAAATTTTTTCATTCATTCAATAAATATTTATCGAGCACCTATATGTGCTCAGGTACTGAGGGTATGTTGGTGAAAAACAGAGATAAAAATCCTGTCTCTCATGGCAGCATATGATATTATAGTGGGGGGAATGGCTAATATGAATATAGCACTTACTTTGTGCCCATAATTACAAAGCAGTTTACATCTATTATGTCATTTAAGATAAGCTTCAATGTGGTTCTGAAGGATGCAATAGCCGTGGGGAATGTGCAGGAATCTTACTCAACAGAAATTCAGAAACCAGGAAAAGCGGCTGGATTTAGTACCTGGGTGGACATGGATGGTAAAATGAAATGACTCTGAAGTTAAGGTGGAAGGAAGAAATTGAGAAAACAATTTCCTAAAGAATCAAATGTACTCTATATTTCTTAATTTTATAGCAGTGATGTAATGCACTTAATTTTTGGCTATTTCTGCCTAAAATCTAGTAAAGCAAGAGAAGAATTATGGGAACACAAAATGGCTCTTTCCTTTCTTGGGGATTTCTAAAGTTTACCAACCAGTTTCACCACCTTATTTTCAATTTCTGAAGTGGCACTCTTGAACTATGCTTGAAAACACTGTTTTCAGTGTTCTCAACTCATGCCTCTAACAGCTGTAGAGTTAAAGGTAGCAGGTGGCACATTACCAAGATGAAATGATTAAACCTTCCTGTGCTAAAGAATCCAGCAAAGAAATGGAGTGCAGGCACTTCTGCTCTCTCTGTCTGCAAGAACGTAGTCAGCGCTCTCTGAGAACAGGAACAGGATAATTGTGTCCTCACTTCCTTCATCAAAAGCTACCATGAAGGCTGCTATTTTCTAAGCTTAGCACAAAATTAACACCAAGAAAAAAAAATTCTAAGTTGAAAACCAAATAAAGCTATATAATTTTATTCCCTAATCTTTTTCTTTTAATGTCTTTGTTCCAAGAATAATAATACTCTGCAATAAAAATGAATGTTATTAATGTTATCAATTAGCTAATGGTAATTAGCTATAACTGAATAATTCATTCTGGAAACTTCTCTCCTAAAAATGTAAGAATTCTAAGTGTAAACCATCTGAAGGTACATTGTTTCTTTAATATTTCCTCATTGCTTAAATGCAGCTACTTGGCAATTGATTTTTTTGACTATAAAGGGGCAGAACCAGATTAATAAATTAATAATCTTAGTAAACTTGTACTAACTATTCTAAACAGAATGTTAAAAAAGACATTTTTTTCTTGTTTATACAAACATTTTTGGTCTTAGAAAACGTACATTATGAAATCAATCCACATTTTTTAAGCAAGAGCAAAAGTACTTATACTTTATTTGTGTGTGTGATTCATGCATTCATCACTGTGTCACAAAGTTAAACTTCAATGAATCTCATTTTTCCTTATTTGCAATCAGGATTAAGTATGACATTTGTCCTTTTGACCTCACTGGGATATTGCAGAAAGGTACAAGGCTTTAATACTTATCAGGTAGAAAGTTTGTGATTGTAGCTGTTAAAATTTATTCATTACCCAATCATTACTTATGAAGATATTAAAATTACAAGATTGTAAAAAGCATATAGTTTTCCTCTAATCTCAGGAAAAGTAGAATTTTACATTTTCACAAAATAAAATCAAGAAGTACTCTTTTACTACAAATTGTTTTGATAAGCAACATTGAGCTTTTGAAGGAGCTTGTTAGGAGTATCTGCATACACACAACACTCATTTTCCAATGACCTCAATAAGGAATTTCAAGTTCCTTAAAGCCTAAATTTACTAGTTTTACAAGCTCTTCTCAGTGCCTAAATTTACTAGTTTTCCCAAAGACACATTTATTTAGTTCCTTTTTTCTCTACAATATTGACTAAATGGGGCATCTGGCCACTGGGGTGACTATATATATCATTCTCTCCATAACAAACCATATTTAGGTGATTCCAATACCAAAATAAACATGGCATTTAACCCATCTCGTCAACCATTTTTGGCTCAGCATATTGAGATTTGCAATCAAAACTGTCCTTTGAACCTCATTTTTGCTAAACCCAGATGTTTTGAAGGGTTACATTTTTATTAAATCAAGATACTGTATTTAACCTTCAAGCCTATAAAATTTATACTTTAACCCTTAAAAAAGGAGAAATAAAACATGCAGGCTGAGCTTCAGAGATACAGTGGGTTTTTTAAAATTTCTTGTATTTGGCCCTAGGGAAAACTCCTTTGTTAGTATGTTTATAATGAAAATATTGGTTAAACTACTTACAACCTGTGAAATAACCTTAAAAGCCTTCTTAGCAATGAACATTGCACTGCAGAAGGGCTCATCAGCTTTTCACTTTCCATCCTGGTGTATTGCCCCATCTCTCCACCAACACCCAATGAGCAGTCTCACTGTATAGACAGCTACTGTGAGAAAGATAGGAGAAAGGAAGAAAAGAAGAAAGGGAGGGAGGGGACATAAGAAAGAAAAATAAAGAACAGAAAAGCTCTGGAAGCCCTCAGAGGAGTGGCTACAGCAACGGCAGCTACCTGCACAGTTGTTACTATGTGACAGGAACTGTGCCGCATGCATGATCTTATTTTCATGAATTATCTACTTAATCTTCAAAAGCACCCTATTAGGTAGGTACTAGTATTATCCCAACTTTATAAATGAAACTGAGGTTGAGAAAGTCTCAGTCACTTGGCCCAGGGTCACATCACAAATTATGGTAAGAGGCACAACCAGTATTTGCTCCAGTTCTCACTCCTAAAGCCGTGCTTCTAACTGCGATGGAAGAAAAGATAAGCAAGATGAAAAGGCTGGCCTTCCTGTACACACATTTCAGAGTAGCAAGAGGTCTCATAATTAATATGCTTCTAATGTCCTCTTAATTTCGTCCCTCAAACCTAGCCCATGCCCCTCTAGTCTATTTCCTCTAAATAAATGGCAGCACCATTCTCCGTTGGCCATAAAACCTAGAATCCTGCTTAAGGTCTCCTTTTTTCTTACCCTGTACTGCAACCCATAATAAGTCTTACAGATTTACATCTAACAGTATATCAAGCCTACCTTCTTCTTCCCATATGACATCTGCCTTTCTGCATCAGCCTCATGTCAATCTTTCTATTTCCCCTTGCTGTCTTCCTATAGATTCTCTACAATTGCAAGAAGCATCTTCCTAAAACAACAAATTGGAACACAATGCTCCCCTGCTTTAAAATGATTTCGTGGTAATATGGTTTGGCTCTGTGTCCCCACCCAAATCTCATCTCGAATTGTAATTCCCATGTGTTGAAGGAGGGACTTGGTGAGTGGTGATTGGATCATGATGGGGGTGGTTTCCCCCATGTGGTTCTCAGGATAGTGAGTGAGTTCTCATGAGATCTGATGGTTTAAAAGTGTGGCAGTTCCCTTCACTCACTCTCTCCCCTGCCACCTTTTGAAGAAGTTACTTGCTTCTCTTTCACCATCTGCCATGATTGTAAGTTTCCTGAGGCCTCCCCATCCATGCATAACTGTGGGTCAAATAAACCTTTTCTTCATAAATTACCCAATCTCAGGTAGTTCTTTAGACCAGTGTAAAAATGGACTAATACAGGTGGGTTTCTCTTTTCTTTAGCACAAAATCTAAATCATTCCCCTGGGTATACAAAGCTCTGTACCATCGGGTTTTGATCTAGCTCTCCAGCCTCATCTTGTTATCCTCTCTGGTTTATTCATGGAGCTGCAGCCATGCTGGTGCTCTTCCAAGTCTTGAACACACAAAGCTCAAGTCGCTTTGCACATGCTTTTCCTTCCGCTTGGAAGCTTTCTTCTTCACTTCCTCTAGTGGCAGCTTCATTCCTGTCCTAAGTCTGTACCTACATACCACCTTTTAGATGACTTTCCTGACAACTGTATCTCTATCTGTGGCTTAATTATAACCTTCAGAATACTTTAAACAAAGTTTAACTCATTTGTCTACTGTTTTATCCTAAGGATGAATCTGAGGTCAAAGATCCTGACTGTAATAGTCATCGTTTTCTCAGATCCCAAGGGACACCTGAAACATGGTGAGTGGGTGTTCCAAAAATATTTTTTTAGTAATTGAATAACCAAATTTACAGGGATTCTTGTTTTAGCAAATAAGACTCATGATAGAAACTCTGACCCTTCTTTTACATTGCATTCTGGTTATCTGTTGCATTATCTCAGGTTCTAGCAAATACAGAATAATACTAATTACCACTGTGTGATTCTCCTTTGAAAATCACTTTCCACTTCTCCCAGCCATCAGAGCAAATGTAAAGAAACAGGCTGGGATACTATTGAATTATTAACATACACCACAAATAAACATTTGATTTGAGATTATGGTACTTAAATCACCTATGAAAAATTTGCTTAGTGTTTAAATGGTGATCATTTGTTCTGAGTAATATGAAATCATGTGAAATTTTTAGAAATGTTCCTAACAAGAACACACAGTCACCCAAAGATTTAACAATTTTTTAAAAAGTCCTCTGAACTAAAGCCAATGAAAACAGTATATTCATATAATGTATAATTTTGTAATGAATCTAAAGAATAATAAATAAAATTAAGTTTTACTTTTCTATCTAAAAGGTATAAACTTGAGTTTATAATTTTCTGTCTAAAAGGTTTAGCTTCATTCTTGTACACAGTACAGGTGCCTTAATACAGTCATGCTTTTATAGACAGTGATCTGGCATAAAAACACCTTGATGACTTGGTCTATTGCAAACTGCTTAATGAAGAGTGAAAGGCTTACACACATTCAGCCACAGTTGCCAAGATCTGTATCCTAGTAGACTATGACCTGTATTCTAGTAGGCCATGCATTGCCTTACAGATTAAAAATATTTGTATCAGTGCCTGACATTACTTCACTGTCTTATTATAACTCCCTAAGGCACTAGCATCTTTTCTCTGGTTCTCATGTCACTAGCAATTAATTTTATTGCCAAGAATGCTTGCTTTTTTCTCTGAGCTGAATATGTCTGTACAATCTTTTAATGCTTGTACTCAGACCTCTCTTTCCTACTTACTCTATTTATATTTTTCCAGCCCTTGACTTACCTTCAAGCTAATTACCAGTAATTACTCTGTCTTAAACCCCAAAGTTATTGGTCACTTTCAAGCAAAAGTTTGTGCTCCTTCTATCTAAAATGAAAGGCGTCCAGTAGTCTCTCTGTGTTTGAGGAGTCAATCATCAAATATGGAATAACAATTCAAAAGCCTCGACCTTAAATGACATTTCATATATAGAAATGACTTTGCAGTTACTAGTATGTCAAGATGCTATTTATAACATCCTTCAATAGCATATGAATCAAGGATCTTGGGGGATGGAAAATTGAGCACCAAAAGACATAATCAAAGACAACAGCAAAAAAAAGTCTGGCTGTGGCCTAGATAACACTATAATGGCCAACGCAGATATTATGTCTGCTGCCCCAGTTTCAATGCCAAACCCAGCAGGCAGAACTCACTTAGACTGCATGCCTATGTCATATGAGAGGGTTCAAATAAGGAAGCAGCAAGTTGATTTTCATAATGAATAAAAATGTAAGACTCCTCCTACTCAATATGTCCAGCTAGGTGATCACATATTCTATTTTTTAAGTCCATCAAATAAAACAAGCTGGCTCTGATGCTGAGGCTTTGAGACTTAAAACAAAAAAATTAAAAGTTTACACAAGGATTTTTTAATGAAAGCTAGTGATACTTTTTGCTAATATTGTCTTCTACTTTTCCACCTGTCCTAATGTTACCTCATACCACAGAAGAAAATACTGGAGTAACTGAAATACAGTCATGGTGCTGCTGGCTTTAAAATTTCAGTGACTTATAGAAAATGTCTATTTCCTTTTAGATTTTAAATTGTATAATTCTTTAATAATAAACTTACCAGTTTTTTGTTTTTTTTTTTTTCTGAAAAGGCTTCTTTAAGAATAATATGAGCTCTGAACTGGTGGTTAATACTTCAATCTTAAGTGCATTTCACTGAAGATTTCAAAGGAATTTTCACAGCAGTTGATTTAGTTAATTTCATATGTTTAAAAATGTGAAAGCTTTACTAAAAAACTTTCTTGGTGCCATAGGGATTTAAATTAATGCTAGGATAGGGCAATTCCTATATCTAAAGGAATGCAAAGGGTCTACTGGGAATTGTTTATAGGAGTTTCTCTTATCATACTGTTTAATTGATTTTTGTGTCAAAAGAGAGCAACTGTTTTTCTCCTGTTTATTCATTTTAATATTCGGTAAGTATTTATCTTGTGCTCAACCTTGGGTAGGCACTGAGGTACAAAGATTAATGATAACTTTTTTGATATGAAGAAGTTTCTTCCTTATTAATGAAGGTTTTTGCATTAGTAAATAATGATAATATGAATTTTTACTGTAAATAAAGTTGGGAATAAAAGCATAAAACAGAGTGAGACTAACTTTGTCACTGTGATGTTGGGAGCAGCTTTGGAGAGGAAATGATATTTGAGCCTGGTGATGAAGAGTGATTAACAGTCATTAGGGCTGAGGGTGGGGCATACCTGGAATAGTTATGTGAGACCAGCTTTCACAACACAATAAAGAGCTAGAAGGGCTCGACAAAGCACTTTCATGTTAGACCTTATAGGAAAATTACAGAGAGTTGAACACTGAGAAGGAATCAGATAAAAATGGTTGACTACCAAAAAAATAAAAGAATAAATGTTTTCTTTCCCCCCAACAAAATTCCAGGGTACTAGATAGATCTGGAATTAGAATTCAAAGAGGCAATCAACAAAGGAAGATGTATTTCCCAGGTCTGTATTATCAGTTACCTTCATGAAGATATAAAGCATGAAAGCAAAAAGAAATGGAAGACAGTTTAGCTAAATCCATAGGCAATTGCTACATATATACATGAGCTCATTAGATGAAGCCACAGTTAGCGGGAATATGTTCCTGAACTTCAAAACTTGACCTTATACTTTGTAATGATGCATTCACATACGTTGACTGGCCCAGAGTTCCTGCATGAGTGCCCTATTCTGACATCACATTTTCTTGCTCTTTATTAATATTCCAATAAACACATTGCATTGTAAAATACTTTAAAAATTATAAAACAAAATAACTATTGTGTACTAGGCTTAGTACCCGGGTCACAAATAATCTGTTCAACAAGCCCTCTTGAAATGACTTTACCTATATAACAAACTTGCATATGTACCTCTGAACCCAAAACAAAAGTGTTTTTTATTTTTATTTTTTATTTTATTTATTTTTGAGACACAGTCTCACTCTGTCACCAGGCGCCAGGCTGGAGTGCAGTGGTGTGACCTCGGCTCACTGCAAACTCCGTCTCCTGGGTTCAAGCAATTCTCCTGCCTCAGCCTCCCGAGTAGCTGGGACTACAGGTGTACGCCACCATGCCCAGCTAATTTTTTTTGTATTTTTAGTAGAGACAAGGTTTCACCATGTTGGCCAGGATGGTCTCGATCTCTTGACCTCGTGATCCACCCGCCTTGGCCTCTCAAAGTGCTGGGATTACAGGCGTGAGACACCACGCCTGGCCAAAAGTGTTTTTTAAAAAGGAATTACACTATGATACCAAGAAAGAGTACTACAAAGTTTAGGGCACTACAACTTTTAAAGTATTTTAAAATAAAAATCCATGCTTTAGAAGACACGAAGTTTTTTGTCTCTCAGAAAAGCAGATCCCACTCTGACTTCATTCTCATCTATTAAACATTCCTAGAAAGTCGGTCTGCAGAACCCAGAGAAGTTCAAGAACGCCCCCCTCTTATACCTATCTGAATAAGTGTGGAAGTTATTGCTTACTGTTGTTTGAGGAAAGAATTTGGGATTGAAAGCAGCCTCTAGCTGCCCAGTTGTGCAGCTTGAAGGACAGTTACTTATTTTGGTGATTCAGTTTCCTCATCTGGCAAATAGAAATCATAATTTTGTTGTTGTTGTTTATATTGCTCACAGGGATGATATGAAGGCAAAAATCACGTAAGTAACAATAAATAACATAGAAGGTATAAAATCTAATTGAAAAAACCCTAAGATATAAGGATCTGTGCATGTTGTGGACATGTGCTATATCAACCAACATGTACTAAGTCCAAATACGGTAGACTTCCCCTGAGGTAAAGACCCTGATGTTATCTATTGCTCAGATAGTGTTCTCTTTAATTCTGTTATTTGGTAAAAGTCCCCAAGCACTCCAAAACTTCAAAAGTAGTAACTCTGTCCCAAGCATAGTCACTTTAGTAATGGATGGTCACTAATCCATTGCCATATGGTAACAGAAGAATCCTGTGGCCAGCTAGATTCCCATGGTAACACAATTAAATCTGAAACAAGAGGTCTGAGGCTTCTGTTCTTCTCAATCTCTTCTCCTATTCTAAATCCCTTAAATTGAATTATGTTTTATTTTTCAGGTTATTCAAGGATTATGTTTGCCCCACTGATTTCCTTAGACAGTTACTGTCGTAAAACCAATCACGTTGATTTGAACAAGGTGAATTTATCAGATTGGAAAGCAAACTGGACATAGGGAGTTCTCAATTTTATACCATTGTGCGTTGACTTGCTTCCCAGGGGTGAAATATTCATGCATTTCATATTTAATTGGGATGACCTATAGAAATGCCAGCTATCACTGTATAGAGTAGATGACAATAGATTACTACAGCTAATTAAGTTTAAATAGTACTGCACTTCTCATTCAAACATTAGAACATTTATAAGGGAATACAAAAATCCTTTAAAAATTAAGAATCAGGTTAAAACAATTTAGAGATACAAATGTGAATTTTTAATCTTTCAGGTCTCTGTGTTTATTCTGTCAAAGGGTAGTTTTCTTATATCAGGGGAATTAAGGTAAATTCTGTTCGACAGCTTGCCAAAATTTGCCTGAGCCCCATAGGTAATGCTCTGCCAGTAAAGAGAAAGAGGGTAAAAAAGAAAATCTGAAATTTTTATCTCTCACATGAAACTCTCTCTCCAAAAAGGCTCCTAAGGTGATTATGTTCCTACTTCCATAAAGACAATCTTTAGAGGCCTTGCCACATTTTCAGCAAATATAAACATAAACCCAGCCTCTTCAGCTAGTCATTCTTCACTTAATATTTTGAAATATGATACTATAGAGTATTTTCCAAAATTGGAATAGAGACCACAATTTTAAAGTAAATGCTACCATTCCACCCAGCTAAGGTAAAATAATGTGTATGTGCGCGTATGAGCAAAAAAGCAAAATATTTTATTAAAAAGTATAGGATATAATATTTTAGAGTAATTATAGCCAATGAACTTGAAACTTTTGTTTGTAATCTTACAGAAAGTCACACTTTGCTATTGAGGTTTATTCAGTCATTCTAAGAGATAAACATGGTGTCTTAAACCACTAATTTTGTCCTTAAATTTTTATGTATGTTACACAGATTTGGATTGTTTCAGGATCTCACTCTAAAGTTTATTTACAATAGAATTACTCATTTGAGCAGCAAGATTCAAGCTGCAAGGTTCAAGATTTTTTTTATGAGTTGATTTCCTTTTTAGAGCTTAGTTTTATGCTAGTATTCCTTTTATCAATACATAGAACACTAAACTATGATTTGGTTACTCAAAAAAGTAAAGGCATTAACATGATTGACTCTGATTTACAGTAGGAATCAAACAGTTAAACCCAAGTTAACACATTTTTTTTGCCTCTCTGGCACACACTCAACAATTGTCATTTTTCAGAACTATGATCATGTTGTGTCCAGTGATATTTTAAACAAATCCTACGTAATGCTTCCAAAAACATGGAGGGTAAGAATGGAGTCTTTTTGAGATAGATGACATAATAGTGTGCCATTTTTAAAAAGCATCATAAGGAAACAGGTAACAGCATATGAATTATTTTTCTCCTGTCTCTCTCTTCTCTCTCACATATACCCTCAGTTCAGGTGTCCTGTTCACACAACACGCGTACTTGGGGAGGTTCTTTTGCTTCCCATGAAAACAGGCAAGAACAAAATCATCTTTATGAGCAATCTGACAGTGA
Organism: Sapajus apella; assembly: GCF_009761245.1. Taxonomy (NCBI): domain Eukaryota; kingdom Metazoa; phylum Chordata; class Mammalia; order Primates; family Cebidae; genus Sapajus; species Sapajus apella. The sequence continues at coordinate 12,264,318 of NW_022436972.1, read as the reverse complement.
CCAGTTTTTTTCCTCATCCACAGAGTTAGAAAGACAAGAGATCTGACCTGAAGGGAGTGTAAGTGGCAGGCAGTTCTGTGGGAGTAAGAGCATAATATTGCCCAGGAAAATTAGCTCAGAAAAACTTTTAGCAGGACTAGGTCACAAAATCCCCAAAACAAGAAAATCATTAAAAATTCTGAGATTGGTGAGATAAAACAGACATTAATTTACTACTAATTTCTTAGTGAATGCAACACATTATCCATCAGTATGAGTTAACACAGCACCCACGAGTGAATTAGGAAAATGCAGCTCCTTTGGGCCGCATTTTATATACCATTTTGTATACGTCAAGGAGCGTGTGGCTATGAGTGGAGCAGCGGCTGAATTCCAACATCCTCTTACCGACTCAAGTAGGCAGCCTCATGCAGGGAGTAATCTGAACAACTAGACATGGAGATTCTATTTATACCGATTTCTCTCTTTAGCGCTTTACAAATAATAAGACAAAAGTAATATAACTAGAACTTTTATCTATAGCCTTTACATAAGAGGGTTGTGCCATAGTGAGACTGTAAAATTGTCTACAGCAAATACCAGGTTAAATTCAGGTGATCGTATTACTTAATAAAGACTTCTTGAAATAACATCATCAAAGAGCGACCAAGAAAAGTCTCTCTCCTTGCTGTCACTACTAGGAGAGTGGAATACTTACCACCATCTTCAACTGCAAAATAGAACATATCGCTTGTGGCATCAGCCCCACCTCTTAAGACATAGCATATTTTCATGTCATCAATGTCAGCTAGAAAATAACCAAAAACAAGATGATTAATTAACAGAGTAAAATTGATGACTAATTATGGTAAATTTTATTGGCTACTGGTTTTCCTATAAACATGTTTAAATTCCTTTTTCCTCCTAAGAGAAACAGTGCTATCTTATTTCTCAGATCTCTAAGCCCCTAGATTTCAGCTGTCCCATGGAAACTTGATCCCTTACACAGATAAATAGAGTACAAGAGTTTATAATAATAGCAAGGTGTTGCCCCTCCCAGTGGTATTTGCATGTTCATGCACCAAAGGAATGACTATCTAAATATGGAATGCCAGGCACCATGACAGGTGGAAAGGAAGATATTTTGAGGCATGGCAGATTTCCTGGCACTCTTGAAATCACACCCTTTGCCTCCCTGTAAAGAACTGGTTTGCAGAGGACAGAGGCTTTGCTTCTCAACACTGGCTAATTTTTCTTACTTTTTGTACTGCAGCAGGCTATTTTTTGGTCTCCAAAGTTTGAGAGTAAAAATGAAGGTGATATTTTCAAAAAATCACACACATTGAAAGAACTGATGACTCCCTGTTGAGAAAAAAAAAACTAACACATCTAATACAAGTGGAAGCCGGCCGGACACAGTGGCTCATGTCTGTCATCCCAGCACTTTGGTAGGCTGAGGCAGCTGGATCATATGAGGTCAGGAGTTCAAGACTAGCCTGGCCAACATGGTGAAATGCTGTCTCTGACAAGAATTAGCCACGTGGTAGTGGTGTGAGCCTGTAATCTCAGCTACTTGGAAGGTTGAGGCCAGAGAATCACTTGAGCCTGGGAGGCAGAAGTTGCAGTGAGCTGAGGTTGCACCACTGCACTCCAGTCTGGGCGAGAGAGTAAGACCCTGTCTCAAAAAAAAAAAAAAAATTGGAAAGCTTTATTCTGAGCAGAAAGTTATATCATCTCAGAAATGTTCCTTATGTTGTTTTCTACTCTATCAAATTCACATGCATACATTTGTTTTCATTACTAAGACATGATTTTTAAAACTTATGCATCCATCTTACCAGTTCCTTTCCTTAATGATGCCATACATACAACATAATAAAGAAAATATCCCTGGGTTTGGTGACTCACAGCTGTAATCCCAGAACTTTGAGAGGCTGAGCTGGGTAGATCAGGAGGTCAGGAGGTCAAGACCAGCCTGGCCAACATAGTGAAACCCTGTCTCTATTAAAAATACAAAAATTAGCCAGGCATGGTGGGGCACACCTGTAGGCCCAGCTACTCAGGAGGCTGAGAAAGGAGAACCACTTGAACCTCACAGGTAGAAGTTGCAGTGAGCCGAGATTGCGCCACTGCACTCAAGCTTGGGTGACAGATATATATATATATGTGTATATAAAATATATATATATTTTATATATATATATAATTTTTTCTCCAAGATGGAGTCATATAAACATATATATGTGTGTGTATATATATACATATATGTAAATATACAAACATATATGTGTGTATATATATATAAATAAATAAACATATATATATATATAATTTTGTCCTGTGATATTTATAGTAGATCATCAATTGATCCAGTCCAATCAGTGAGTTTCTAAGGCTACAAAAAGTCAAGATCATGGCTAAAAATAGCTATGACAATGATAGGTAATATCTACCTGTCTAATGTGTGTTCCATGGTTTTTCCATCTCCTAAAAGCTCTACTAAGTTCATGCTATGAAATTCAGAGGCTTATATAGAGGACAATGGCTTTATGAAATGTTAATCTCAAGTGAGGCAAGGTATTAGGATGGACCAATGACCTCATAAATTTCTATAGCTCCACTTTACAGATGTAAAATGTGTGCTCTACCCTGGCTCATAAAGTTTCAAAAGAGAACACTTGCAGAAGGGAAAATCTGATTTTACACTTAATGGTACCTTCTTGCTAATAGAGGTATTTGGAGGTAAAACATGCCTAAGATGTTTGATTCTCCCTTAGTACTTAATTTCTTTTTTAAAAAACGATATTTAATATAGAGATGGGGTCTCACTATGTTGCCCAGGCTAGCCTTAGCAGTCCTCCCGCCTCTGTTTCCCAAAGTGCTCTAAGATTACAGGTGTGAGCCACTGAGCCAGGCCCCTCATTTCTAACCCTACTACAACTTTCCACACTTGCTGCCTAGTTTCACTTTTATCTTTCTGTATGGTTATGTTTCCCAGTGGATCAGATCACCCTTGCATATCTACTTTTGCATGAAGGATGTTTCTGCCAGGGTAAGGACTGAAGACCCTGTACAACTCTTTGCCTGTTTACTCTTATAATTCTTAATTTTATAACCTTCACTTTATCAGTAAAATCATGCAGTAAACTCTGCTCACTACACATCTTTACTGTAAGAACCATGACCTCTGGCCATGTGGGGGAAGACCCTCTTTCAATGTCCTCACCCCTCCAAATTGTATAAGAAAATCTAAAGGCCCTGCTAGGAGAAAAGGAACTGTTTAGCACGCCTAGCATCTGTGGCAATGTTTTCTTAAGCAAAAATATAATTGTTAAGGGATAGTTTCATTGAAATAAATCCTCACTTCAAAACTGAATTTTAAGAACTTTTTTTTTAAGATAAAGAGAACGTAAATGAAACTATATGGCACTCACATACCCAATTTTCTCTCCAAGTTGGGGCATGTGTTATTGATTAGTTGGAACATACTAAAACCTTTAAATTTTTCATATAATGTAGCAATAATTCACGATTCAAAAAAGTAAGTACTTTCATCATAATACTGGTACCTCTACATATAACATAAACATAGTATAAATATATACAATGTCTAGCTTTCTTAAGACACATGAGTAGTAGAATGATAATCTAATAGCCAAAATGTTATCTTTTTTTTTAAGCAAACATCTAAGAATTATCTAGATTTTCTTCTAGTTGTTAAACATACATTAAATTCATTTTAGTTTATCTACAAAATCATTCCATGAGATTTTTTTGTTTGTTTGTTTTTAATTCTCAGTTCATTAAATGCCAGGCAACCATATCTGGTTCAAACTCTTTGAAGACATTTCTGCTCTTCTGAAACTGATTTATGAATTAATCCACAGAATATGTCATTATGTACTAACTGTAGGGAAGAAAAAACTAAGTACTTGAGACATGCGATTTAGTTCTGGGTTGGGGGCAACAGGGGCAACTTGGCAAAGAGGTGAAGTTTGGAATAAATAAATGATATCCATAATTTATTTAATTATACATTGTAAACCTTTCATCAATTTGGTAAGTTTTAGAAAGGAATTATTTTTTTTTCTCCTAGGAACCACTTAATCAACTTAGGAATAACCTTCTCTGGCCACCTGTGCTAAATTGACCTAATTCAGTACATTGAAAATCCATCAAAATATAAGTTTACCTTATCCTTCTATGATTAAGTAAAAACAAAAACAAATAAAAGGACTGCATAAAAGGACTGCACTGTAAGCACTGCTTTCATTTCTCCTACTGGAAGAAGAGCCATAGAAGTTTTCTGATGGCGCTTTCTTCATTTTTTAAACCACTCGCCTAATCTCCCTAAATAACACCTATGACTCAAACTCCAGCCTTGACTTGTTCAAATGAGTGCTGTGTGATTAAATACCAACAACTTCCCTAGTCAATATTTTGGTTTGTATTGGAATGTGAAAAAAGGTAATTCTTAAAAAGTCAAATCACATAATAAGCATAACTTCTTTACATTTATAAAGATGTTAAATATTAACCATGGTGCCTTAAAGTCAGTAAGAGACTGAACAACTGCCTATAAAGAAATAGAATAATGTTTAGAGTTCACAACTTCAGAAATAATATTCTAATATTTTGAGCTGTTGGACTTAGTCCACAGAACTTAAATTAAGTCATTTGCCTGTCTTCATCAAAATAGTCTTTTTTAAAAATCTCTAAAATCAGATTTCTTTTTCAGGTCAGAGGAGTAATTTGAAGGACTATTTTCTATCATCTAATATATTCCTTTCATTCTCTTCCCTTTCCATGAAAATAAACCAGCGTAAGACGGCATGGCACCACTAGCCCCAGAAAGCCTTCATGTAAAAGTTTCCTACTGGTCTAGCATGACACTTGGCACTTTGAGGTTTTCCTGTCCCTGCAGGCCCTGGGATACATTCAGGCTCTTAAGCCAAGAATCAGGAGGTTGGAGTGTGGCGCTATTTGTCAGCACCCAAAACAGAGAAGTAGTTCACTGTAACACTACATTTTGCTACATCCATGTTTATTAAAGCATTTGTTATCTAAGGCCATAACACAGTTGCAGAAAAAGAACACCCCCGTTGGGATGCCCTGGGGTTAAGCTCCATCTTTACCCACAGATCTCACATAGGAAAGATCTAGTTTCCATTCTGACATGGTGAGATTTTCATGAAAGGAACCCAAATCCTGTTGTAATGAAAGTTGCACGTTCTACCAAACAGAGCCCTGACTCCCAAGTCAGCATAGTGAATGGGCTTCTCCCTTCCCTCTCTAAATAACTCTGCATAGGTCACTTGTCCTTCCTGCTTCAGACTGTGTCCACCACAAAGGCAATTCAGGTTAGAAAAACCCTGTTGCCTAAAGAATGCAGGTGCCTGAGGTAACTGTTTTTTGCTGCTGTGTTTGCAAGAGGTCAGAGAGGAGGTTCACAATGCTAAAATAATTTCCCTCCTTTACCATTAATCTTATTTACATATATTCATGTTCTTAATAATGAATTAGATGTATGTTTTAGTGATGAACATATTGTCATTTTCTACATCTTTAAGTATACTTTCTTTTTTCATGTATATCATAGTAGCATGCCCTGTACACATCATTGTTATTACTCCAGATAGGTGTTTATGGCTTATGTCTCTGGACGGGTATTTGCCTGAGTCATAAAATATTACTAAAAAATTAAAAAAGCTACAAAGTAAATAAACATAAACAAATCTATTAGTAACAAAGTTCCTAACAACCATAACTGTGTCCGAACAATGCTCTTAAAATTTAATAAAAGTAACATAAGTTTAAAGGCTTTTTTGGAATGGTAATTGATAATGACAGCAATGTGACTGAACAGAATTTAGAAAGCACATCTTTCATTAAGGTGCCAAAATGCTTCATGAACCACCTGCAGCATACAACACAGAGGATGCTCAGAGGATGGGTGCGGCAAATGGAGCGGAATTGGAAAGGCTGCTTCTTAATTCACCAAAGTCCGTCTCCTGTTTCAGCAGCATATCTTGCCACTTTCAAAATACATCAGTACTCCCTCTAATGAAGGTCACTGTGATGGAAAGTAGGACAAGAAGGTAGCTGTTCTCCCAGGGAAGTGAGTCCCTGTGTTCTCCCCATCCCGTTTGTTCCCTTCCCTTCTCTAGGACTCTAATTTGATGCTGTATTTATAAGGCTTTCAGTGAAGCCATATTCTCTGGAATGAGACCTGGAATGTCCTTTGATAACCGAGAAGAGAAACATGAAACATACCTTGGGTAAACTGAGTGATGCTGTGGTTGCCTTTGTCCAGGTTGAGGAGATATCCATGTTGAGGGGCCTCTGTCACAATAAACCTCAGAGAAACGTGTAGGCTGTCTCTGTCCTCCACTTTCAATATTTTGCTGGTGATCATGAACCCCAAGTGGCCAGTGGCTAGAGTGCGAAGTGTAGAGGCCCCCTTATTCACTGTGATTTGGGGGACACTGTTGTCAACAGCTAAGACCTGGATCTTCATCACTTGGGGTCTCCTTGTTTCAAATACGGTATTGGGAAAAACGTAGAAGTCTGTATGGGTGCCATCAGTCACTGTGAAGGAGAAGCTATCTTCACTTGACTCGGTACCATCATGTTTGTAGCTGATTAAGTTTTCATTCAAGTCTTGCTTGGTAAAAACCATGGCAGGTCTGGTATTGTTGAATAGGAGATGGCCATGAATAGGCACCTGAGTGATAGTGAATTTCAGGAGCCTGTCAGGAGTGTCTCTGTCTTCCACAGTGAGTTCAAAGGGAGTAATCAGCTTATGTTCACTTTCACTGACAACCAGGTTGTGGATGGTGATCACTGGCTTTTTATTGTCCACATCACTAATGGAGATACGGAATGTCCGAAAGACAGGGTTACGTCCATCAGTGACTTGAAACTCAAAACTGTCCATCTTCACTTCATCATCAGCTGTGTGGATGTAGTAGATTTTGTTTCCAGCCAGTTGCAGCTGAGTGAAAGATGTGATGGACACTCCAGGCTGATCTGTGCACTCCAGGTGACCTCTCATGGGAGCCCTGGTGATGGTAAAAACCAAGTTTTCATCAGGACTGTTCAAGTCACTAGTGCTTAGTAGGTCTGTTGTGAGAGTGACCTTGCCACCTTCTTTCAAGGACACTCCCTTACTTATGACATCAGGGAAGACAATGTCAATGCTCCCGATGGACACATAAAAGTAACGATCTATGAGGGCATTTATTCCATCAGTCACATCAAATTTAATTAGGTCCCGAATGCCCTCTTGCCCCAAATGGACATACTGAATTAAATTTCTGTCTACTTGATCCTGGGTAAAATTCATGCCCAGTGTGATATTTTCAAAGGCACCACTAGGTTTTCGTCTCTGTAATAAGCCGTGTCCTGGCCCATAACGAATAATATAAACCAAAGATTTGTCTTCTGAATCTAAATCTGTTGCCATTAATATTTTGTTGTTGATGATCTTGGTTTCCCCAATTTCTATTTCTAGTCCATTATTGATGGCCATTCTGGGTGTCTCATCATCAACAGGGATAACCATAATGAGGATCATCTTTTCCACAGAGTGCTTCCCATCTGTTAGTTTAATCACAACACTGTCTTCCTGAGTCTCAGAGTCATCATGCTCATAAATAATGCTGGAACTCTCTATGATCTGGTCCAAGGTGAAGCTTTCGACCAACACCGTGCCATTTATCAGCTGATTCATAATGTGACCATGAGTGGGGAATTGGGTAATAGTGAAAGTTAAATCATCCAGGGGAACATCAGCATCAGCAGCATTGAGAATGGGTGTATCGATGACCAGACTCATGCCTTCCATCACCATAAATTCTCTCATAAACATCTCTGGCTGTTCATCGTTGGTGGGAATGATTACAATGGGGAAGAACTGTCTCTCTGAAAAGTTAATGCCATCAGAACAACGAAATATAAATCGGTCCTCTACAGGTTCCACCCCTTTATGGACACTCTGGACGTAGTTTATGTGGCCCTGCCTGAGATCTTTCAAATTAAAAGCACTTATTGCAATCCCTGCTCTTGATTTCTCAGAGCCTGGTGCTGGAGATATGTTCTCAACATAACCTGAAGTAGGTTGGATAACTATAGTGCACAAGATGTCATCATTCAGGGAATCAATATCTTCAGCACTTATATGCAATGATGTTATAGAACTTTTATCACCTTCCATTACCATAAACTGTTCACCTACAGAGATTTCCGGAGCATGGCTATCGACAGGCAAGATAGTCACCCATATAGTAACTCTTTGGATAGTATTGCCACCAATTCTCCATTCTTGAGACCTATCTGACAGACTCAGGTTAAAAGAATCCGCTTTAGGCAAAAGGCCTATCTCACCACTGGTGTGGGCATATACAACGGAGCCCTCTAAGATGTCCCTTTGAGTAAACTGCTCTGCTGGAATGCCACTGACCAAGATTTCCCCATACAAAGGTGGATCTTCCAAGAGAAAAGTCAACATCAAGTCATCAGTTTCCTCACTGGTCCCCTTAATAACATTGGCAGTGATTTCAGTAGCCCCATTTTCTAAGACATCTAGATAGGACTCCAGTGTGCCAGTAGGATGGCTCAGTACCGGCACCTCATCTTCCACTGGCCGGACATTCACTCTGAGAGTGATGGGCACCACATGATGTCTGTCGCTGACTTCCAAGGAGCAGCTATCGGTTAGGGACTTGTCCCCATTATGGGCATAGGAAACTCGGCCCAGTTTTATGTCCTCCAAGTGGAAGAGACCCCCTACATGCAGGATCTGTCCAGACACTCTCATGTGGCCGTGTTTGGGTGCCTGTGTGAGAGTGAAAGATATATAGGCGACATCAGTGTCTACATCATTCACATGCAACTCTGTCTCACTCAGGATGTGTTGACCCTTCCCCTGAACAGTGAAGCCGGTGTTGAGGATCTCAGGTGGCTGGTTGTCCACGGGCTGCAAGTAAAGGGTAAAGGTGCCTGGAGCCACATTCCCAGCTCGGTCTTCCACCTGGAACTGGAACTGGGCCACTCGAGTAGCCACGCCCAGTTCTTGACCCGGGGGTCTGTAAGCAATTTTATGATGGTTGATCTGGGCTTGGGTAAAATGGGTCACCACGACTGAGGGGTTGTCAGTCAGGACCAAGGTACCCAGTGGGGCTGGCAAGTGGTTTTCATCTGTGTCTGTGGGGGGCTGAGTCACTGTGTAACGTAGTTCTCGGTCATCTGTGTCTAGGTCAGTGTAGCGCAGCCACTTCTTCCTCAGTGGTGTGAGCTGCGATTCCTGTACCACCATACGAAGGGGACAGCCACTGCCCAGCTCTGGAGGGAGGCGATCCACAGGATGGATACGTATCACAAACCGCTGTAGCCCAGACTGATTAGGAGGGTCATGGTTATCCTGGACTCTAAATGTGAACTGGTCTGTGACTGGCCCAGGACTATGGGGCCCGGAGTGTCTATAGAACAGCCTGCCCTCTGTTATGTCCTGCTGCTGCCACTCTGTCACTGTTCGCTCATAAAATGCTCCCTGCTTCCTCCAAAGGCCCCTGAGAAGCTCCTGTTCCTCATGCGGAGGGTGAGTTTGGCGGAGAAGTAGATGCCCAGTAGTTAAGAAGGGTGATTCCAGCACAAAAAGGAGCAGAGAATCATCTGAATCCATGTCAGTTGCACTCAGGGAAAGGGGCAGGATGGGCACTGTTTCACCCTCTGCCAGTGTCAGCCCCGTGTTGGCATTGAGGACAGGTGGCTGGTCATCCACAGGCACTAAGGTGATGGGAAACAGAAATTGTACCTGGTGCCTGCCTCCTCCATCCACCATGCGAAGCACCAGGTTATCACTCAGTGAGCCATCTCTGTCATCATGCTGGTAGACCACCTGGCTGGCTGCCAGCTCAGCCACTGTAAAGCTCTTGGGAGCAGAGCTGCCCCTGGAAGCACCCAGAATGACAAGGTGACCATGCCGGAGCCCAGCCACCACCTCCAGCCGCACTGCTTCTAGGTCATCCTCATCGCTGATGACCAAGTTTTGCGGACCACTGCCTGCAGGGCCTGTGAGGGGTCGAGACTGACCCTCATAGAGAATAAGCCCAGTATTCCGGGTGACCACCGGAGCCATTGTGTTCATGGGCTTCACCACTACCATGAAGGCAAAAGGGTCTGAAGCTGCTCCTTCTGGATCCACTACCTCCAATTCCAGTTCAAAGAGACGCTCCTGGTCGGAGTCTTCAGAGGGGGGCTGATAGGCAATCTTTAGGAGGCGCAGATCCCTCTGGGTGAAGGAGGAAAGGGGCAGGCTGCGATCATCGGTGCTTACCAAGTAGCCCTGGCCAGGCTGGAATGGAGAGGTGAGGTTGAAGATCAACAGGTCTGGGGGAGACTCGGCATCCTCGGCTGCCAGCATGTCTGGGGTCAGGGCTGTCAGTACAAACTGGTCCACCTCCATCATCATCATGGCCACAAAACTGGGCTTGGGTGCAGTGTTCTCGGCCCCTCCTCGGATCCTCACCAGCACCTGGAAGTGCTCGCGTTTCAAAGCAGGGCTGCCCACAGGAGCCCCTCGTGAACGCAGCTCCACCATCATGGGTATCCAGTCCCTGTTTGGTGAGCGACTGGCTGCCGTGTGGCGGTAGCGCACTCCTAACTCCTGGAAAGCTTTGCAGTCCATCAGGACAGGCTCCAGGGCGCCTCCCTCTCTGGCTCCTCCAGGGACCTGCGGGTAGTGAAGGAGCTCTCCATAGCGAGGCAGCGCGCCCAAGCCAGACAGGATGCCCACGCGGCACACCTCTGTCTCGGGCTGGTAGGCGAACTCCAGGCTTCGCGCATCCAAGACATTGCTGGTCCCCAGCAGTTCTTCCACGACCAGAGGCAAGTTCCGAGTCACAACCTCCAGCTGGGTGAAGACCACCTCCACCTCCAGCACCAGTGGTAGCACTACCGCCCCTCCGGGCGCGTCGTAGCGCAGCTGCAGCCGGACGCGGTCCCGAGACGGGCTGCGCGCGCCCAGGTGTGAGTAGCGTACCTCGCCAGGGCCAAAGTCGCAAGGGAAGCGCTTGGGACTCAGGCGGCCGGGTCGCTGGGCCAGTGCGTCGTTGTCTAGCACCGAAACCGCGCAGCGGTCCCCGGGCTGCACCTGCAACACCAGGTCACGCAGGGGATCCAGCCAGACTTCACGGCCGAAAGGCACCCGGAGTCCGCGGTTCGCCAGCACTGTGGCCTCCTCAGCAGGGACCCGTGCAGCCCCCACGAGACCAGGGGACAGCAACGCCCCGCCAAAGGCAGCGGGCTGTGCCGGGACGCGGCTTACCAGTGACAGGAGAAGCAGCAACAGCAGTAGCAGCAGCCGAGGCGGCGGCGGCAGTCCTGGTTGAAAGCTGGTGGAGTTGCCTGTCCCGCGCAAGGATAACCCGGGAGTCCCGGCTGCGTGCATGGTCCGGGTGTTCAGGCTTGGACAGGTCAGCCTGAGAGCATGCGAAGTCAGTCCCTGGGCAGACAACGAGAGACACCGCCTGAAAGTGCCAGGAACACCGCGCGCTGCCTGAGGGGTCCTCCTGTGGCCGGGGCTGGGCCAGAAGGATGGCAAAGTTGAGCGGCGCGGTCCGGGCTGGAGCCTCAGCGGAGGAGCCTAAGCCGCCCAGCCGGTCCAGCTCCGCCGCTGCGACTTAGTCGCGCGGAGAATTGAATCCCTCCACTGCTGCTTTCCAGGTCCCCAGACCCTGGGCTTTGAGGGAAATCCCTCCCCTTGCGCCCCCTTGCGCCCCCTTGCTCCAGTCCTCCCAGGAGGCCAATCGTTGCTCGGGGGAGGAGGCGCGGAGCTGAGGGTTGGGTAGTAATTTCTGCCAATCAGCTCTTAGAGGCCGAGGCGGGGAAACTGTGAGGAGGGGAGGAGATAGAGGCGCAACAGGTTGTCTAGGAAGTGAGGGGAGAAGTGGCCCGGAGTTGCCCACCCTTGCTGGTGCTTGGGTCTGGGCTGCTATTAATAGATCTGGGACTCCTGCAGAGGAGCCGGAACGCACTGCTGTGCTGAATTCACTTCATCTGCCTGCGACCGAGGGTTACCCATTTTAGCCACCCCGACTCCTCCTCCCTATTCAATGAAATCCCGCGCAGGGCATGGTCATTTCTCACAGAAACTTGCAAACCCAGGGGAAAGTTAGACTCAATGCTGTTTGAGTTTGAAGCTAAACACAGAGCGTTTGAGAAATTCTGCGGCATATTTGCAAAAGAACAGCTGGAATTAAAAGCCATAGCTAGAGCAGGTTGTACTCCAGCCCAGCCCCCTTCGGCGCGCCCCCAAGCTGCCTTCTCCTCGTAAATTACAATGGGCGCAGTCCTCCGATTGGTGAGTGTTTAACAAGCTCCTCCTTTGCAACCGAGGTTCACCGAGTAAAAGGAATAAAGGGCATTTGGAATGCGTGAGAAATGAAGTCTGATCAGAATCGCTAGTCTTGCACCGAAGAATAAATTCTAGGGAATGCGGCCCCAGGCTCTCCCAAATCCGCCTCTGTTAGCGTAGCTGTCATTAGAGACGCTCCTCTTCTCTTCATAGTAATTAGACCAAGCACAAACTAAACCCACTTGTCAGCATCACATTTCTTTGCATGCCACGAAAATTGATAAATATCCGGAGGGCACGCTAAAATAGTTTAGATCGTCTGTCAGCCAGGTTTTGAAGTCAAAGCTTGAGCTCTTCCTGCCCCCTTGTGTTTGTTTGGTTTCATTAGTGTGTAGATTCCCTTCTAAAAAGTTTTCTATCAACTCCCCTCCCCCCTTAAAAAAGACCCCTTATAATTTAAACCTAACCATTTTCGGATTGGCTTCTAAGCAATCATGGTCAGAATGTTTTATTTAGGATGATTTTTTTTTCTCCAGTAATACAAATCTGATTGTTAACAGGAACATAGAATTGGAGTAATAGATTGCCCTTTTCCTGCTGCAAGAGATTTTGAATTTGGAAAAGAGAGAAATACAAGAAACTGTTAATGCTGTTCTACATTTCAGTCTAAATTGAAGCTAGAAGGTGTCTATGGGAGTAATTTCAGTAAGAAGTGCCTATCCTTTTAACCCTTTGTGCTTTGAGCTTGAGCTCCTCCAGACCAGGATTTTGATCCTTGCTTGATACAGTTACAGCTATTTTCCAGGATGCAGCACAAACTCTATACATAGGCATGGCTGGGAGATGCCAGATTCTCCTTCATGAAGCCTACTGAGCGGTGTCTGTCTCCAGGAGTCAAAGACAGGAAGTTCTGACATCTTTCAAAAAGAAGCAAGAGATCAATTTAAAGGAGTGAGTCATCCAAGAAAGTGAGCAAGCAAAAAATTTTAAATATTAATTAAATATTAAATTATTATTAATTGGTTAATATTAAATTTAAAAGTTAATTAAATATTAATTAAGATTATTCTCTGCTGTCTGCATTGTTTAAGAAGCTTTTAACTCCCACTTAAAATTGATGAATACATTTCACAATTTATTACAAAATGAGCATCCAGGAACATAGAAGGGACGTGGCCTTTATTTAAATACATTAGAAAATCTCTCATCTAACTCTTTACCAATTTCCAATTTTTATCATTATTATTTTATAATTTATTATGATTATTTATTATTGCATACAGAATTCAAATTGCAGAAACATGGGAGAAATTCTGCCATTTCCTCTTCCAAATTAAAACAAATAAGATGCCAAGTAAAATAGGAAACCAATTTCAGAATACGGCTCTTTTTATAGTTTATTTCAAATTCTGGTTGTGTGTTTGTATTGAAAAATGTCATCTGGAAGCAAAGCGACCCTTACCCAGACATTGTGATCCTCGGTAAATTCTGAGCAGAACCAGACTAACAGCTTGACCCTTAATGCTTCTTAGTGGCTCCAGGGTTTTCCTTTTTTCCTTTTAAAGTCCAACTCTGTTTGACTTGCAAGCAAAGATAAGATCAGCATTTGAAGTATGGTAGTATACCTCAAGGGCAGAGTTCAATATTTTGTTTCATGGTAAGAAAAATACAGGCCCACATTTATTTTTACATAGCCTAAGGAAATCAATAAACTACATAATCTTTTTGACTTTTTAATTTAACCTGCCTTGATTGAATTGATGGAATGATAGGGATTATTCTTATTTTTTTTGATAAATGTCTTAGTTATTTGTTTTGCAAATCAAATAGAAGTTAGCACAAACTATCATTTGCCTAGATATATTTTGCATTGATGATCATTGATAAAATAGTGAGATGTTAAATTTTCATTTGAGAGCAAATATTATTGGTGAAGATCATCTCTCTTTAGGGTCATAGCTCAGTGTTAAAAGATATGAATGCTTAAAATAGCAAGAAAATTATTATTTTACAGCCAATTCTCAATATCACTTAGTATCATGAGGAATAAGTTAGCAAATGTGATTTTTTTTTTTTAAACAAAACTCGAGCTTAACTCGTCACTTCTTACTTTCTTAAGCCTTGTAACACTTCCTATATATACCATGGGCAAAATGTTTTAATGTCACACCAAAATATTTCCTCATGTCAACAGAAGTTTATTATTGATTGCTAACACTCACAGATTAAGATTAAGCACTAGAGAATTTATTTCCTAAAATAAAGGAAGTAATCTAATGAATTTATGATTCAGGCAAGGTATTCAGGTGGAAATACAATGGTAGGTCTAGGACTGGAGGTCAGACTGGAACTAAAAATACATCTAGTTAAATTTTGAGAATTACAGTTTTCATTATGTGGTTTATTTCATTTTTCTTATGATTCTCTACTGGATCATAAGATTCCAATAGAGAAGACTGCCTCATAGACACTTTAAGAATACTTATAAATGAATTACTGAAGCTTCTTGTGAAACATCTCATTCATTCTCAACAAATATTTATTCGGATTTATGATTCTCTACTGGATCATAAGATTCCAATAGAGAAGACTGCTTCATAGGCACTTTAAAAATACTTACAGCTGAATTATTGAAGCTTCTTGTGAAACATCCTCATTCATTCTCAACAAATATTTATTCTTCAATAGCATCAAAACTATGGTTTGCCTAAAAACACAAAACTTCGTTGATTTCAGAGCAGCACTAAGGGTTGAGGATAAACAGCCATGGACTGATTAACCAAGAGTTGGGTTCCATTAGTGGTTCTGACTTCCACTAAACAATGACTTGCAGCAATTCTGTTCATGTTTTCTAACTATAGTCTTCTCAACTGTAAAACAAGAGAATCGATCTTTGTGGACAAATTCCCGTTTGGTTCTAATACGCTTGTGGCATAAGACCAAATTCATGGAAGACCTGCTATTTTGCTTTCTCATGTCCCTTGGCCATTGTCTATAAGTTTCATTCTTGCCAGAAAGACTATTAATCAAAAACGTATCACTGCCACTAGGTCAGAAAATGTAGACCTCAAATTCATGCCCCTTGCCAATGGCTCAATTGTTTCTGCCTAAAATATATAGAACAACATTTGTATAAATTGACATGGACATCTTAAATACAACATCTCTAAATAACTATTTTTAAATCAAAAATAAAATTGAAAAAAATCTAGCAATGCAAAACGTATTAAACTCATCATAAGGATAGGTGAATTTTCAAGATGGATTTATTATTGAGTAACACATGGCTTCACAAGTGCCCAGACTTTCTGGACAAAATGCTATGTTCAGATGGGAGCCTACGTGGGTAAGAAGAAAGAGCACTGGACTAGACGCTAGAATACCTGTTTTGAAACTGGCCTTCCTACTTGCTTGTTTGAAGCTCAGGACCAGTCACTATATTCATCTCTAAAAATGTGTAATTGAAAAGGAGGTAATTTATTTACAAATATAAAATGTATATGTATTTATGTATAGTATATATGCAAAGTGGTAATGAAGAGAAAGGGTCAATTGTTTTCAAACACCTTTCTCTCTTTTCCCTCTCTCTGTGTGTATTTTTGAGACTTATTTCTTATTATTTAAATGAAAGTTTAGAATGTTTGATTATGATAAATGATAATATATCTATTAATTATATTTATTAGTTGTTTTAATAGTTTTCATTTCTTATCTGTATTTCCATTCTTTCTAGTGGCTTCTTCCTTGATTACAATTATGCTTAATTTTTTGCTTCTGTAGAACAGCAGTCTCTCTTAACAAAGATAACCCCTCAATCTTTGCACACATCTCTCTCTTTCAGAATCCTGTGAATCATCTATATCTGCTTCTTCAAATTTTTCATCAAACTGGCTTATGAATCTTCACTAAGGTGATGCACACCTCACAGTTATTTTGACCACAAGTCCTATCCCTCTCTCCAGTCCATCAAGTTAAGGAAAATCTGTGTCCACAATGTATCTTTTCACTGCTGTCTTTCTTTCTTTCTTTTCTTTTCTTTTTTTTTTTTTTTGAGACGGAGTTTCGCTCTTGTTCCCAGGCTGGAGTGCAATGGCACGATCTCGGCTCACCACAACCTCGGCCTCCTGGGTTCTGGCAATTCTCCTGCCTCAGCCTCCTGAGTGGCTGGGATTACAGGCACGCGCCACCATGCCGAGTTAATTTTTTGTATTTTTAGTAGAGGCGGGGTTTCACCATGTTGACCAAGATGGTCTTGATCTCTTAACCTCGTGATCCACCCACCTTGGCCTCCCAAAGTGCTGGGATTACAGGTGTGAGCCACCGCGCCCGGCCCCTACTACTGTCTTTCTTTATCCTAACTCAGCTCACCATTATTTTCTATCCAGGTTTCTTTGAATTATAGCCTTCCATTGCTTATTGAATGAAACTCATTCTCTTCATCTTTACATTCCATACTAAACTACAGAATTTTTTGTGACCACACCTACTGTTTTGCTTCTAGACCTGTCCTCATCTCACATGTCTTTACCTTTAATTTTTGGTTCACTCTGCTCTTTTTCATTTACTGCAGCGTTATCCCTGTCTGTCCTTGGGAATCAGTCAGCCTTATAGACCATTTATTGTTACCTCCTCATTTCATATTAGAGGAAATAGAGACAAGGAGGCAAAGACCTGAGAATAGAGCTGGAAAGGATGAGAGATTTCTGATTCCAAGGGCTGGTGTATATAACCTACATTATGGACAGTTTGACCTGCAAGGATGACGTCAAGTCCTTCTTTTTCCATGAAATCTGTGTCATCTATGTACTTTAATATAATCTGTGCAACTTCTGTTTTTCACCACCTTCTTCCCTTTGCACCAACTTCCTGTATATTTCTCATGTGAAGCCACTCTGCTACCATAAGCTGTGTTACACTTGCCTGTGTTCTTGCATCCTTTACTACTCTGAAAGCATCTTGAGCTCATAGACTGCATCTTGCTCATCCTTTAACTCCATAAAAGCCTTAATAAATACTCACCACATTAAAATAGATTATAGTTCATTCTTTCCCAAGCACCTTCACTTGAAATAAAACTCAGCCAGATTTCACAACAGCTTTGTGAGGGAACCAAGCATATTATGCGGTTTTCTTAGTAACAATCAACAGAAACTGACTTTGGCTGAATTAAGTAATAGAGAAATGAAAATATATTAAATAGTTCCCATAATTCCTAGAAAGACTCAGAATCTGGGAAGATTAAGCATTAAGATCAAAACAAAGGAACAGGAGCCAAAAGCTAAGGCCACCCCAAGCAAAGGTCCTGCTTGGTAACGGTCTGGTGGGTACTGCACTGTGGTCTCTGCTGGATGCTGGGCCCTGCAGTGACACCTGGACTCTGGCCAGCACCTGGTATGAGTCAGCCTCCTTGAAGCCTCTGTCTCTGTTGCTCTTGGACTTGGTATGTCATTGCAGCCACAGACGAAATAAACCCTCTCTGTCACTCGGAATTCAAAGGTCTAAACAGGATGCATTATTCAAGCTTAAGTCATAGGCCTATGCCCTGGCTGCCCAGGACACAGGGGAACAAGAAGTGAGTGCTGCCCTTTGGATTCCTAGTGTTGAGTGGCTCCCCTACCACTAAGAATCCTACTATGGCAGTTTCTCACCTTGAGGGGAGAGGTTTACATTCAGGGGAGCTCAACACAACCACTGGTCATGGTAACAGGACAAGTAACAACATTAGCATTTTATATGTGAGGAAACTGAGACATCACAGGGTTCAGTAATTTTTACAAGTTTGCATAAGTATGGATGAAATTAGAATTAAATAAATTAGGTTAAATATAATTAAAGGAATTGGAATTTAAGTCATTTAACCACTGCTGCTGGTCTGTTTTTTCTTTTACATTCTGAATTATTCCAGTTTTTACTTTCAAGAACTTTGGTGAATCCTTCCTGTTCTTTTCTTATGCAGAGAAGGGGTGATGGAGGACTTCAGCAAGGAGAAAGATTCCTTGGAGGCTTATCTTCTGACAGGCTTTGGAGGTGGGAATTACAGGATGTGCACAATTGGGAATCTACTCAATCCACACAGTTGTGAAAACCCTTCCTATTGAGAAAAGTCATAAAGGGAAGAGGGAAGAGAGGGAGGCCGGGTCATTGTAGCTACAGAGACCTGAGCTGAGCTAGCAATAAACACTCAGTGTGGCGTGAGTTTCAGCATAAAAGGCTTGACTTGCTTCCCTTTAAAATAGTTTAGCTTTCTCAAATGTCTGACGATGCCATTTGTTAAGGTCTTTTTGAAGCCAGTGATCCTAATACATTAATATTCCTGGATTTTTCACCTGTGAGTTTTCAAACAAAACTCAGTATGAAGGAGAAATTAAACACAGTTTATGTAAGAGACCACTGCTCAGCTGAGCCCAGAAAAACTAAACAAAGAACAAAGAAGGAAAAAAAAAGTGATCTTACCAAAATTTACATTACAAATTTTAAAAATGATGAGATAATTTCTGTAGGTTTCTTGTAGCAATCCTATTTTTGAGTCTTTTTTTTTTTTTTTGAGTCTTATTAACAAGTCTGTACTGTAATACCCACAATACTCTTGGGAGATGCAATGTGTCATTTGACAAAAGACCCTCTGAGGTAGAATGCTCTCTAATTTCTACTTCTAACTTCAGTGAAGTTTTGTAAAGCAGAGTAATCTAAGGGATATAATTTAAATTTAGAAAGAAAATTGAATTTTAATATGAGGCTAATAATGCACATACTTTTAGAGAGAAAAAGAATTCTTATTTTATAGCTTCAGAAGAGAATTATAAAGCCATGACACAGAGAAACAATTGCAGAATTATTGCCAGAAATTATGGTTTAAGATGAATCAGTTATTGAAGACAATTTCATTGGTAAACTGCTGAAAATGTCTCTAAAATATTCCTTTTTCCATTCTTTTTTGTTTATGAATTAATCTCTAGGTTGTCAGTAATTTTACACCCCTATCTTAGAAAGATGCCAGCCTTGTTCATGCTGATGCTCTATCTAGGATCTCAGGCAGTGTTCCCAAATTGCCTACATGAGGCTTAGCCCTGTTATCTTTTGGAAGGTGTCCCAAATTCCAGTTTCCCAATCCGCTGCCTTCCTGTCTTGATTCCAGAATATAATTTGTGCCCCCTAGGATAGGTGATCATTTGCCTGCCACTGGAAACCTGCTAGTGGAAAGAAGCTTGCTGCTGTAGGTAGAAGCCAGGCTCATTACTAACACACTGTAAGTATTAAAAAGGCTATCCTCTATAAAGGCAAAACTGCCTCCTTGTGAATTCTATGTGTTCTCTTCTCCAGCATGAAACAGAATCTATCCACCCTGTTTTCTCCAGGACAGCTATTCAGGTTTTGGACGTCAGCAATCACGTTCCCATTGTGTGACCATTTCTCCAGACTAAACATTGCTGCTTCTTTCAACTGTTCCTTGGGATGTGTTTCCCAGACCCTCGCCATTTTGTGTGTTCTGTTTTTCCAGTGTCTCCTTTAAAAGGTAGCAGCAAGATCCGAGTAGCTGAGCTGAGATTTAAACCCAGGCAGTACAGGTGCCATGACTGGGTTCTTCCACACTAGACACTCCTGTCTGTCAACACTTGTGTTTGTGTTGACATTTGTGTTTCAAAGATATATCCAAGTGTAATAAGCTCCATTATCCTGTCAAATATATTTTGAAACA
Source organism: Sapajus apella (assembly GCF_009761245.1). Classification (NCBI taxonomy): domain Eukaryota; kingdom Metazoa; phylum Chordata; class Mammalia; order Primates; family Cebidae; genus Sapajus; species Sapajus apella. The sequence continues at coordinate 12,244,288 of NW_022436972.1, read as the reverse complement.
GCAGAAGGAAATTAATTAGAAAGATCTCCAGCTCTATTTTTACCTCTTAAGTTCTCAGAAAAACAAAACAATGATTAAAATTAAAATGAAAAGAACATCCACAAGTCCCTCAGCATCCAGATCTGAAAGAATTTCATGAAAGGCAAATGGAGGCAAACGTTTAATGCCACAGCCTTCGCGAGACATAAGCGAAAACAGCATCTTGGCAGCAGCCCGGACAGTTCAAATGCAAGTGTCCCCAGCAGGCTGTTTGTCCAGCCAAAAAGATTGTGCACCTGGAAGCTTCCACGCTCTTCATTTCTTCTTCATCCAGGGACTCAGGAAACGGTGGTAAGCGGAAACCCAAGCCCAGCGCTATGACAACAGTGCACTCTGGAAGAGAGTGACTGGCTCTGGAGGCGGAGCCAGAGAAGGAGACTTTGGAGAGTTGCCCATGCCTATTTTATACTACAATTTTTAAGTGTGCATTTTTCACAAACTGTACTGACTCAAGAAGAGCTGATTTAATAGGATCTGATGCTGTATAAATGAATCTTGCAAAGCACAAGGGAAAAAGAGGAAAATTTTAAAAAAATAAAGCTGACTAAGCTATGGAGGGCGTATATGGTGTTATCAGAATTGTTGGAAAGGAATTAGTTAATTCTTAGTATATTAGTTCCCTTTTGAAATGGGAGAGTGAATGCTATATAAAAATGCTTATGGTAGTATTATTGACAAAAGAAAGAAGGCACAAAGAAAAACTAAGTGTCTCAAAGAAAATGGAAACATACATTAAAATTTAATATTGATTCATGGTCGAGTGCGGTGGCTCAGGCCTGTAATCCCAGCACTTTGGGAGGCCGAGGCGGGTGGATCACCTGAAGTCAGGAGTTCGAGACCAGCCTGGCCAGCATGGTGAAGCCCCATCTCTACTCAAAATACAAAAAAATTAGCCAGATGTGGTGGCACGTGCTTGTAATCCCAGCTACTTGAGATACTGAGGCAGGAGAATAGCTTGAACCTGGAAGGCAGAAGTTGCAGTGAGCTGAGATTGCGCCATTGCACTCCAGCCTGGGCAACAAGAACAAAGCTCTGTCTCAAAAGAAAAGAAAAAAAATATATATATGTGTATATATATATATATATATATATACACACACATATTCATTATATTGGTATATATATGTTTAAGATGATAATTATGTGAGGAAAACAGAAAATTTATATTAGGTATGTATTCCTATGATTACAATATATGAATTATGAGATATAAAGAACTGGAAGAAGCAGCAAAAAAATGATTGGCCTGTACTGATGGTCATGTGGATGACTATTTTTTCTTATTAGTTGCCACATTTGTTAGATTTATAACAAAACATGTTTTAAAATTAAAGAGTTAAAAGTCATATGCTGATAAGGGCATTTCAGTCAACAATGGATTGCATATACAAGGGTAGTCCCATAAGATTATAATACTTTATTTTTACTCTACCTTTTCTGTGGTTAGATGTGTTTAGATACACAAATACTTTCATTGTGTTATAATTGTCTAAAGTATTCAGTACAGTAACAAGCTGTACGGGTTTGTAGCCTAGGAACAATAAGCTATACTATATAGCCCATGTGTGGAGTAGGCTATAACACCTAGGTTTATGTGAATACACTATAATATTTGCACAATGATGAAATTGCCTAACAATGCATTTCTCGGAATGTATTCTGTCATTAAGCAATGCATGACTATATTTAGATTTGTCTTAAAAGCTGCACTAAATTCTCTTGAAAGGTAAGTGGAAGCCCCACCCTAGAATTGAATTTGTACAATTCAAGAGGTTTAAACATGATTGCTTAAGACAGATGTTGATCACTCTATAAACCATTTCTTTCTCTCCCTTGTTTTAGGACATGCCAATGAACTATTGCTCACCTTAAGAGCAATAGTTATGATAAAACATCAAATGCAATGTGCTTTATCAATGAGCTAGGTTTTGAACTTTGCTGACAGAAATGTGCACATTTTCTCACCTATTATAAAGCATTAGGTGGGTTACTTCTATCACATTTATAAACTTTCAGTGTTAGGAGAGTAAATAACTTGTCATTGAGGGTACAAAATAAAACATCATTGGTATTGCTTCATAACACATATCAACGTTTGTCTATCTTTAGTCAATAGATGTATTTGCATATGAATACAATTTTTTCAATCAAAAGCACATTCAAAATAATGCTATTTTTTAATTGAAATTTTAAAACTCCAGAGAATAATATTTACGTGGCACACTATCTTAGCTGAGCATGTTGGCAGGCACCTGTAATCCCAGCTATTAGGGAGCCCGAGGCAGGAGAATTGCTTGAACCCAGGAGGCAGTGGTTTCGGTGAGCCAAGATCGTGCCGTTGCACTCCTGCCTGGGTGACAGGAGCAAAATTAGGTCTCAAAAAAAAAAAAAAAAAAAAAAAAAACAACACTTTGGGAGGCCAAGGTGGGTGGATCACGAGGTCAAGAGATCAAGGCCATCCTGGTCAACACGGTGAAACCCTATCTCTACTAAAAATACAAAAATTAGCTGGGCATGGTGGTGCACACCTGCAGTCCCAGCAACTCGGGAGGCTGTGAGGCAGGAGAATTGCTTGAACCCAGGAGGCAGAGATTGCAGTGAGGCAAGATTGTGCCATTGGACTCCAGCCTGGGTAACAAGAGTGAAACTCTGTCTCGAAAAAAAAAGACAGAGAGAGAGAGAGAGAGCCATATTGGAAATGATTTTAAGATTGCTGAGGCAGTTATTTGGTGATATCTAAAAATAATTACAAGAAAGGTTTATTACATCTCTTTTCTCTTCCTTGTTTTATATTCATTTATTGGGTGTGTGACCTTAAGCAAGTTACTTAATTTCTGTCCTTCATTTTCTTGGATTTTAAAAAAATGCTTCTTAATGAAACAAGATATATCATCATAACTTTCTGTTAAGAATTACTATATTTATGTTTATATTTTCTTTTCAAATGTGAGATATAAAACATAACATAAATGTCTCAAGATTTTGAATAAATGTCTCTTTCCCAAAAAATTCATACTGAATTTGAATTATTTAATGAATTAACCAATTTGCAATTAAATGTATAAATGTACTATGCACTATTAAATTTTTAACATGTAATTGAAATGATTCCATAAAGATGTGTTATTGAAAAATTTAAACTCTAGTTTAATTCAGCTTTGTCAAGATTGTGGATGTATTAGTCAGGGTTCTCTGGAGTGACAGAACCAACAGAAGATTGATCTATCTATGTATCTGTGTACCTATCTCTCTATCTAACTATCTTAATACAGATATTTATATCTTCTGTGTCTGAATGACTGAGAACCAAAAGAGCCAATGGTACGTGCTTCATTTGGAGTGCTGGAAGAAACTATTATGTTAGCTCAAAAACAGGAAGAGAGCAAATTCTCCCTTATTCCACTTTTTGTTCTATTCAGATCTTCAGTGAATTGAATAAGGCCCACTCATATTGGAGAGGACAATTTCCTTTACTCAGTCAACTGATTCAGTTATTAATCTCATCTAGAAACACCCTCACAGGTACATCTATAATAATTTTCAACCAAATATCTGGGTACCTCATGGCTCAGCCAAGTTGACACATTAAATTAACTATTACAGGTTCACTCCTTGTCATCTTGGTACCTATTCACGTCTCCCTAAACCATATATAATCTCCATAAGAAGATAATAACAAGATTATAATTCCGCTTAACATGATACAAGTATCCTGTATACAACTGAAAACTCATTAATCCTTTCCTTAGAAAAGGTGGTAATGTCCTTGAATGATGTAAAATTAACAATACTTAAATAACCGATCTATCTTTTATTACAGGGTGAGGAAATAAGAAAGGAAAGAAAAAGAGATCTGCTACATATATGCACACACAGACATATTTATAACAAAATAAGGAAGAAATACCAGTGACAATCCTCATTTCCGTAACTGGTCACATGGTCATAAATGGTATTTATAATGGTCTTTTATTTTTAACTGTCTATTTTGTATTTCTCAGCCAGTCATGATTTTTTGCCTGGTAGAGTAACCCAAACTTTCATTCTAAAGCATGTAGGTCATTAGTGGTCCTGTGTGGATTGGTTGTTGTAGTTTTCCATTTACCTCAATCACAGGGCGTAGTAATACTAAGAGCTGCCCTAAGGGATCTTCTGTATTCCAGACATACTCATTTTAGCTCCGTTGTGGAGTGGTAGTACAATCTCCCCTTGGTAGTCAAGATCAGTTATCCCATCAGCACAGTAATCCCTACTTTGCCTGTTGATTCAGAGGCATGAGAAGTAGTGAGGTGACAGTCTTAATTTCCTTGTTTTATACCCATTTGTTGAATGTGTGACCTTAAGAAAGTTACTTAATTTCTGCCCTTCATTTTTTTATTTTAAAAAATGATTCTTAATAAAACAAGATATATCATCATAATCTTATGTTAAGAATTAATATGTTTATGTTTATATTTTATTTTCAAATGTGGGATATAAAACATAACATAAATGTCTCAAGATTTTGAATAAATGTCTCTTTCCCAAAAAATTCATACTGAATTTGAATTATTTAATGAATTAACCAATTTGCAATTAAATGTATAAGTGTACTATGCACTATTAAATGGGATCATTCTCTCTCCCAGTGGAAGCTTCTTCCAATCAGAACTCAGGCCTCTAGGCCAGCAGAGCCTAAGATCATGGGAACAGAAAGCAAAAATTTTACTAGTGGATCACTAGGTTTAATAATCAGTGATACCACTTTTACTTCTATCCCTTGATTCCTGGACTTGAATCCTTGAATCTTGACTATCACAGGGCTCTTCAAAGAGGCTGGAGATTTACTTCTCACATTATTGGTTAAAGGTATGACTTTGCCAGTGTGAGTGAGTAGGTCTTAAATGACCAATCCACTCTAACAGTGTGATCTCCTGATACTTTTGAATCACTTCCTCTGTGTTAAACCAAGGCATATCCAACATTTTTAGTTCACTCACTGTGGACTGCCTTTTGGTCCATATTTCAGCCACTCAACCAAACAAGTTGTTAGAGCCCTTTCTAACTTCCTAGGATGCAACATTAAATGCAGACTCTCTACTTAGTGAGCCATTATCAACACATTTGCCTTGATCCAACTGCATATTCCTTCTTTCATTATCCAACACCATTCTTATGCATTCCCACACATGTTCCCTGGATTTCTGTCTGTATAAAATGGAAAACCCAAGTAGTTATTTTGGAGTGCAGTGCACCTCCTCATGGGTCACACTTTGTACCTTACCTTTAGGGTAGAAAATAGATTTCACAAGGAATAGAAGTGGAACTAGTAGGGATTTAGTATATGGGAACCATAAGCCCAAATAAATGAAACTCAACATAACCATAAGGAAGAAACTTTGACCCCAAGTTTTTCCCAAAGAGCATACATTAATGTAAATGTGTACACACCCACATCCACTGCACTGTCATCAAAAGAAGGAAGGCTTTAATTTTATAAAAAGGCTGTTAAATTTCTTTGATCTAGTCCTGGTATAAAACTATTATGCTAAAAGATATTCATACTGAATGCTGGTTATGGATCATAGCTATAATGTCTTAAACACCAATAAACATTTTTTCTAGCTTTTACACTGTTATTGTAGACTTTGAAATAGTACAGCATTTTAAAATGTGTACCTTTCCACTTAAGTTATAAAAGAAATATTCTTTTAGTTACATAGCTAAACAAATATTTTTTGTCATATTAGTACTTACTCTTTCTAATGCCTCAAGATTTCTTCTTGATGTATGTCTGGTTGTGTATTTGAGTATAGCTTTAGAGTGGGTGGATGGATTTTGTGAAAATATGCATTTAAGCTAGATGAATCTTAACTCAGGAAAAAATAACGTATCATTGAGTTCTGTGTTTTATCTAGAAACACATGCTTTTATTGAGTATTCTGTTAGATGTATATGATGTAAAAGGAATTGCCATTTTACCTTCAGCCATGATAGGATACTTGACTCCAGCTATTTACTGTCTGTGTTCTCCGGAGCATGTAGCTCACAATATTCACAATATTATTATATTCCCAGACATGCTAATGGGGGTGCTTCAAAATAATGTCTTAGATGCTAGGTGCATATAAAACATATAAACATCTATTTTATGAAATAGAAATAGTAAAAAGTTAATAAAACCTTTCTTACTTTGAGATAGAATTACTATGATGTCATCTGGCAATTTATGTGACTGAAAGTATTTGTGTATTATAACTATAAATATCAACATATTTTAGAAGTGTTTTGGATAAAATTGGGTAGGGGGAATAAGACAATTAAAAGAGCTAATTAATGTCTCTAAATAAAAATTGATTCTAAATGTGGCTTCTTTCTTGAAATATGTTGCAAGTCCTAAGACTGGTGATGTGAAAAAATATATATATTGAGATATCAGAATTCATTTGACTCCTCCAATATAACACAATTATTTTTTTCCAATGTCACTGAAATGACATATTAGATTTTAGTAATAGAAAAATATGGAGAAGTGGTGGCTCTGATTTACTAAGTTTTTACAAGCTATAAATAAAAATCAGGCAATCCAGCAGAAGCATATAAAATGTGATATGCCACTTTGCTGGTGGCATACTGCATCAGTGGCTCATCAACAGAGTCATATATTACACATATAATGCTAATTAGCTAGAGTAGAGATTCTGTGCTCCAGGCTTATTCCTCCATAGGCTGACTTGAATCATAGGCAGTGCCCAGGACACATCGACTTTATGAAACACTGAATCCATCACAGTGAGCGGCTTTTTCTGGGAGGGAGAGTGGTGACCAGAGTCTGTCACAGAGGCATAAAGACCCTTAGCTAATAAGATGACTGGTCCTTCTTAAGGGAATGAGAAGTAATACTCCCTTTATGGAGGGTGGGATGGGTCAGCATCTTCTCATTTGAGGAAAGTAGGAAAGAACATCAGGGTTGGGGCAGACCATATCCGGTTCATAACACAGTATCTGATTCATAGCAAGCACTCAGTGAAGGTTTGTCAAATGAATATTGCATACGTGCTCTAGATGCTGAAGTCATAAAGATAAACAAGCAAAAAGCTCTGTCCTAAGACTCTCACCATTTCAGTGGTGAGAATGGAAAACAAACCAATAGTGGAAAAAACAATGTGGTAAATATTGTGGGAGGGCTATGTCCTGGGTGCAGTGGAAGAACAGTAGAGGGAAACATCCTCTTTACCTGTGGGGAGAGCTGGACAAGTTTTCACAGCGAAGACAAAAACTCAACTGAGCCTTAAGGAAGGGAATCATACACCGTCATCAAGGAGACAGGTAGGAAGAGCATCTCATTGGTGAACCTGAGGTTGCCCTGGCCCATTCACATATTTCCTGCTGGAGCTCAGGTGGACGCCTGCCCTGCTGAGCCCCTGATCACAGAAATACCTTAGAGTATGTTCTCAGTCTCCCCCTAAATCAATGCGACTGGTGCTCTCTCTCTCCTTTCTCCTGTATTGATGTTCTGCTTTAAGCTTTGTTCACTCTACCCAGCTTTTTTTTTTTTTTTTGCTTCATGCTGCTCATGTTCTGTCTAGCCTGATCCCCCACCTATGAGCTATTTTTGACAATGAGTTTCTTTTCACTTTCCAGCCTCAAGAATGAGAGCTTATGATAATTGATACCGTCAGAAAAACCCATGGGGACAGGTACATCGTGACTTGAAAAAACACTACAATATTTAGGGAGAAATGTGTTACATGGAGGTAGAAGCATTTGTCTATGCATTCAACAAAATTAATAGGTACGTACTTCTGTAGTCTAACAGAGTGTACTTGTTGAGCTAGTCTTTACTGCAGAGTCAACTGTGAATTTTTTCTTTGAAAATCCCTTTTTCATACCCCACAATTTGGAATATTGTTCAAAAGCTCTAATGAGTAACTCTTGTGTATCAGACACTGTTCTTGCTGCAAAAGGATAAAGTTACTTAATCAACTCTCTCCTTTCCTTCTTGCACGAACTCAGTTGTCCTCAACCAGGGCAATTTGGCCTCCAAGCAGATATTTGGCTTAGTGTGGAGATATTTCTGGTTCTTACAATTGGTGGGGAGAATGCTACTGCTCTCTAGAGGGTAGAGGCCAGTGATGTAACAAACATCCTCCAATGCACAGGATATCTCCTGCATAACCAGGAATTTTCTAGTCCTAAATGGCCGTACTGGCACAGTTGAGAAACTCTGTCCCAGCCTTGTATAGAGAATGCTGTTTTTGCTTTGTACAGATCTCCAAGGCGTACCCATTTCCCAGCTGTGGTGAGTGTTGGGTGATAAACATTCACACCTTCTCCTTTCTCAGAGAATTACCCCTATCCAGCCAGGAGCCACCTCAATAGAGTGGCTAAGACTCTCATCAGACCAAATCCACCATCAGACCAAAGCCAATGATTCAAAAGGCTAGCCTCTTGCCTCAAGATGGGACCAACTCTGTGGAGTCATTCATACTCCAGAGCTTTCCTGTGACATCACATTGAAGCTAGTCTCTATTTAAGGCTGTATTCTTGCTTAACTTTCCCCCCTGAACTTTGCTGCTTCTGTCACTTCCAATTTTCTGAGCTCTTCCTCAATAAATTGCCTGAACAAGATCTCTGTCTTGGGCTCTGCTTCCATGAAACCCAACCTAAGACAATGTGACTTGAATAAATCAAATGCTAAAACATGGCTTCCACACTCTCCATTCTACATTGAGGGGTGATAGATTCTTGACCTTGATAGTAACCTGATTTTCTTCAGGTCCCACCTGATGAAGGGTAAAAATTAGATTATTTTTGCATCAAGACACCATTGTCTCTGAATCAATTCCTCTCTCATAAACCTGTCCTCATTCTCTAGAAAACCAGAAAAGGATCCCATTAAAATGTATCACTATTTTGAGAATCTTTGCCAGTGTCTCACATATAATCCCTATCTCTGTGTAAAGGATCTTTTCATAACATTTTCTGTTGGTGTCCTCTATGTGATCTCTGATTCTTTACCCAGAGTGCCATCTCCTAGAACTTTTATGCCAGTATGATTCTGCCTTTTACCCAGCCATTCACCTATCCACCTGTTCACCCATTCAGCCTTCCACTCACACACCTGTGTATCCATATACCCATCCATCCATCCTTGCATGTATTCACGTATTTATTCAAGTGTGATGAGTGTATTTTCTGTGTCAGGCAGTACCAAGCGTAAAGTCAACTTCTGCCTTCATGAAGCCTATTGCTCAGTGGTAGACACTGATTTCAAAAAAAAAAAGACATCACTGTAACATAGGCTGTCAAAGGACTTTGAGGTGCCCACTTAGTAAATGAAACAAAAACCACAAAGGTAAGTTTTTTGTTTACTGTAGTAAAGGAGAACTACCTTGTTCAGGTACAGTCTCTCTCTGAGGAACAAACAGTTCATACCATTTCAGGGAAGCAGGGAGGGAGTTTAGAATTTGGCAGATAGGGGTGGGTTGACATCATCTGTCCAGACACAGTTATCCAGATGAGGCTACCTTGGATTGGTTGACACTTAGAGGCAAATATAGAGGACTGAATCGGAGCCTGTTCCTGCCTGGCTGATTCCTGATAGATAAGGAGCTGTTATTGACAGTCGACCTGCAAAATAAAGTGTGTTCCCTGGGGCAAGTTGCCATTAAACTGAATTTAAAGGAGTTCTGGCGGCCACTCTTATCATGGCTACAGGAAAATCAATTTTCTCCTAGGAATATAGATTTTTTTTAACAGTTGTCAAATAAGATTTACCCTCTGATGGGGTATTTCCACTGCCACTCAGCTTTTCTGCTTCCTGTGTCTTGGTTACTATAACAGAATTAGTATAAAATTTGAGAAGAATTTACTTTTGATTACCTCTAAAATATCTTCCTACAATCAGCTTAAGAAATTAGTTTATAGACTAGATTAATTGGTTTTTAGTGCAAGATCATTGTAATCTAAATGTCTGGGTTTTAGATGAATTGTATATGAATATCTTTTCTAAAATGGGACATTTCTTCCCCATTTATTAAGCTTTATTAAGATATAATTGACTAATAAAGATTGTACACATTTAAGGTATATAATATGATGTTTTGATATATGTATACATTGTAAAATTATTAAATCAAGTAAATTAACATACACATCACCTCCTATACTTTTTTGGTAATGAGGAAATTCATTTTTATTTTATTTTTTTCTTCATATATATATAGTGCCGCAGAGGTGGTGAGAACATTTAAAAATCTACTCTCCTTGAAACCTTCAAGCATATAACACATTATTGACTATAGTCAACATGCTGTACAATCAATCTTCAAAACTTCTTCCTCTTGTCTAGCTGAAACTTTGGCCCTTTGACCAGCATCTCTGCAACTCCTCCACTACCCCCTAATTCCCACATCAGCCTCCTGTACTCTGGTAACCGCCATTCTGCTCTCTGTTTCTATGAGTTTGACTTTTTCAGATTACACATATAAATGAGATCATGCAGGATGTGCCTTTCTATGCCTGATTTTTTTTTCCACTTAGCATAGTATCCTCCAGGTATATTAATGTTGTTGCAAATGACATGATTTTATTTTTTTTGATTGGCTGAATAGTGTTATCTATCTGTCTATCTGTCTGTCTATTATCTATTTGTTTACCTATCTATTTGCCACATTTTCTTTATCCATTCATTCATTGATAGACACTTAGGTTGATTCCATATCAGAGCTATCATGAATAATGCTGCAGTAAACATGGGAATGAAGATATCTCTTTGACATACTGGTTTTATATTCTTTGGATATATGCCCAGAAGTGGGATTGCTGAATAATATGGTAGTTACATTTTTAATTTTTTGAGAAATCTTTATACTGCTTTCCCTAATGGCTATACCAATTTACATTCCTACCAGCTGTGTACAAGGATTCCCTTTTATGTACATCCTTATCAACATTTGTTATCTTTTATCTTTTTAAGTAATAACCATTCTCGACAGGTGTGAGATGGTATTTAATTGTGGTTTTAATTTGCATTTCCCTGATGAATAGTGTTGTTGAGCATTTTTGCATATATATGTTTGCCATTTGTATATCTTCTTATGAGAAATGTCTGTTCACGTCCTTTGTCCATTTTTAAATAGGGTTTTTTAGGGGCTATTGAGTTGTTTGAGTTCCTTATATATTTTGGATATTAACTCCTTATCATCTGATGTATGGTTTCTAAATATTTTCCACCATTGTGTAAGTTGACTCTTCACTCTGTTGACTTTTTTTTGTTGTTGCTGTTGGTTTGTTTGTTTTTCTGTGCAGGAGATTTAAGTTCGATGTATTTCTATTTTTGCTTCTGTTGCCTGTACTTTAGGTCATACCTGAAAATAGTATTGCCTAGAACTTACTCCCTATATTTTCCACCGGTAGTTTTAGAGTTTTAGGTTTTATATGTAAGTCTTTAATCCATTTTGAGTTGAGTTCTGTGTATGGTGTGAGATAAGGGTTCAATTTAATTCTTTCACATGTAGATTTCCAGTTTTTCAACATTATTTATTAAAGAGACTGTCCCTTTCCCTGTTGTGTGTTCTTGGCAACTTTATCAAAGATTAATTGACCTTGAATGTGTGAATTTATTTCTGAGCTCTTTATTCATTCCATTGGTCTATAGGCCGATTATTATGCCAATACCATGTTGTTTTGGCTACTATAACATTGTCATGTATTTTCAAACAATTCAGTGTGTTACCTCCAGGTTTGCTATTTTTGCTCAAGATTGCTTTGGCTATTTGGGATCTTTTGTGAATTCATACAAATTTTAGGGTGACTTTCTCTATTTTTGTGAAAAATATCATTGGAATTTTTATAGGGATTGGATTAAATTTGCAAATCACTTTGGGGAGAATGAACATTTTAACAATATTAATTATTCTAATCGGTTAACATGAGATATCTTTCGCTTTATTTGTATCTTCTTCAATTTCTTTCATCAACGTTTTACAGTTTTAATTGTACAGATCTTTTACTTCATTGGTTAAATTTATTTCTAAGTATTTTTTTTTTCTTAATGTTATTGTAGAAGGGATCATTTCTACATTTCATTTTTGGATGACTCTTTGCTCGTGTATAAAAATGTTACTGATTTTTGTATGTTGATTTTGTATCCTACATCTTTACTGAATTTATGTATTAGTTTTACAGTTTTCCTGACAGAGTTTGTAGGGTTTTATATACAAGACTATGTCATCAGCAAACAGATATAATTTTACTTTTTTCTATTTGGATGCCTTTTCTTAGTTTTTCTTGCCTAAATGTTTTGGTTAGAACTTCCAGTACTATAATCAATAGAAATGGCAAGAGTAGACATCCTTGTCTTCTTCCTGATGTCAGAGAAATGGTTTCCTGCGTTTTGCCACTGAATATGAAGTTTGCTGTGGACTTGTCATATATGGACTTTATTGTGTTGAGGTAGATTCCATTTATAAATAGATTGTTGGGAGTGTTTATTATGAAAGAATGTTAAATTGTGTTAAATGCTTTTTCTTGAGATGATCATGTGCTTTTATTCTTCATTTGATTAATGTGGTATATCACATTTATAGATTTGCATTATGTTGAACCATCCTTGCATCACAGTAATAAATCCCACTTGATCATGGTGTGTGATCCTTTTAATGTGCTGTTGAATTTGGTTTGCGAGTATTTTGTTGAAAATTTTTGCGTCTATGTTCATCAGTAATATTGGTCTGTAATTTTCTTTTTTTGTAGTGTCAATGCCTTGTCTGGCTTTGATATCAGGATTATAATGGATTTGTAAAATGAGTTTGAAAGTGTTCCCTTCTCTTCAATATTTTTGAAAGAGTTTGGGAAGAATTGACACCAATTCTACTTTAAATATTTGGCAGAATTCACCAATGAAACCATGGGGGTCCTAGACTTTTCTTTGTTTGAAGGTTATATTTTATTGAGATGGAGTTTCTCTCTGCCACCCAGGCTGGCGTGCCTCCTGAGTAGCTGGGATTACAGGCATGTACCAGCACATCTGGCTAAATTTTGTATTTTTAGTAGTGACAGAGTTTCACCATGTTGGCCAGATTGGTCTTGAATTCCTGACTTGAGGTGATCTGCCCACCTCAGCCTTTCAAAGTACTGGGATTACAAGCGTGAGCCACCATGCCAGGCCTTGTTTGGAGGTTTCTGATTACTTATTCAATATTCTGACTTGTAATTGGTCTATTGGATTTTCTATTTATTCATGGTTTAGTCTCAGTAGGTTGCATGTTTTTCAGAATGTATTCATTTCTTCTGTGTTATCCAATTTGTCGCTGTATAAATTGTTCACAGTAGTCTCTTATGGTCCTTTGTATTCTGTGTGGTGACAGTTGTATCTCCACTTTGATATATAAATTTATTTATTTGTCTTCTCACCTTTCTTATTACTTACCTAAAGGTTTGTTAATTTTGTTTGTCTTTTCAAAAAGCCAACTGTTGGTTTCATTGATCTTTTTAATTTTTTCTAGTCTTAAAATATTAAGCCCATCATTGAATATAAACTATTATTCAGTGTGTGCAAACATACATAATACAATGTCATTCAGGATGCAAATATACATGATAGAAACTTGACTATATAAATAATGTCACAGAAAATAGAGAGTCGTTGTCATGTTCTATTAGATACACTACCAGAGGAGGAGAGAAATCGAGGATTTTTTTTTTTTTTAGAAGAAAAGATTTTATAAAATATTGTAAGCGAAGCATTCACTTCCACAAAACAAGATCTGAAGATACAGGAAAGAAGAGGGTAAGCTGCCTATCAATGAAAAGAAATTTATTCCTCTCCTTGAGAAATTGCTAAATATTTAGTGATAATATGGTGTTGTACAGAGCTAACTCATTGCCCTATTTATTCTATTTTATTCTATTTACATGCACAATGATTTGTATGTGCTAAGTATCCTTATTTAGAAGTTCTGAATGTTCTTAAAGTACTATAGACTTTAAAAGGCAATTGTTATTTTTATTTATGTTTTAGCTCATGGCAAGAAAATGCTATCATAAGACAAGAGGTGGAAATTATCATTTAGCTGTGCATTCTGCTCCTACCTGCTTGTCATTATCTCTCTCTCTCTCTCTCTTTTTAATGCCTATCTGTCTCTCGGTTTTCTTGTCTATCAGACTTTTAACATTGCCATGCCACTATTTTCCCAAAACAGAACAAGGGTAGAGGAAAGCAGTGCTTGCATATTCAGTGTTTTGATTTCTTTTTCTTTGCATTAGTGCTAATGAGTTTATTTCTTTGGATAACATGATTGAAGTATATACTCTTTACGGATCTTGAAGGTGCCCTGATCAGCTCTCTTTTCAAGAGAACTTACTGCAGGGAGTGGAGGTGGTTCCCAGCCTCTTGCTGCCATCCCTCTGGACCTACCCCATGCCAGGTCATGCTGCCTGGAGCTGCTCCTAGCCAATAACTCAGCAGAATCCAAGTGTTAACGCCAGCTAATTCCTGCCAGATATGCCAATCCTCTTGCAGACAGGGTTTTGCTAAGGAACTCTCCATTCTTCTGGTTAAAAATTTTTTTAGAACTGTACTGTGATCTGAGCTTCTTCCTACCCAATCCTTCTCTACCTGCTTTCACACTTGATGGAACTGCATTGAGGTCTGAAGATCCTCTGCCATATTTTGCCTCTCCCAAAATCCTTCACAGGCTTCCCCTAGTGTGTCTTTTGTTTGTCTAATGCTGTCTTGGCATTTGTTTCTTGGAACACCTGAGCTAATGTGTGTTCTCCAGTTGTAGGTACAGTGATGTATAGCTGCATCACCAGCAAACCCAAACCCCAATTATGTTCTGTATTAGAGCATTTTCATGCTGCTGATAAAGACATACCAGAAACTGGGTAATTTATACAGGAAAAAGGGTTTATTGGACTTAGAGCTCCATGTGGCTGGAGAAGCCTCACATTCATGGTGGAAGGCAAGGAGGAGTAAGTCACATCTTATGTGGATGGCAGCAGGCAAAGAGTTTGTGCAGGAAAACTCCACCTTACAAAGTCATCCAATCTCCTGAGACTTATTCACTATCTCCAGAACAGCACAGGAAAGACCTGTCCTTATGATTCAATTACCTTCTACTGGGTCCCTCCCACAGCATATGGGGATTCAGTATGATACAAGTTAATTAATTCCCAGAAATGATGGGGGTACAGGCATTGGGTAAATACAGGCATTCCAAATAGGAAGAATTGGCCAAAACAAAGGGGCTACAGGTCCCATGAAAGTCGAAAATCCAGCAGGATGGTCACATCTTTACAGCTCCAAAATGATCTCCTTTGACTCTGTGTCTCATGTCCAGGTCATGCTGATGCAAGAGGAGGGTTCCCACAGTCTTGTGCAGCTCTGCCTCTGAGGCTTTGCAGCATACAGCCTCCTTCCTGGCTACTTTCATGAGCTAGCGATGAGTAACTGAGGCCCAGGTGCATGGTGAAAGTCATCAGTGAATCTATCGTTCTGGGGTCTGGAGGATGGTGGCCCTCTTCTCACAGCTCCACTAGGTGGTTCCCCAGTAGGGGCTCTATCTGGGAGCTCCAACCCCACATTTTCATCCTGCACTGCTCTAGCAGAGGTTCTCCATGAAGGCCTGCCCCTGCAGCAAACTTCTGCCTGGGCATCCAGGCATTTCCGTGCATCCTCTGAAATCTAGAAGGAGGTTCCCAAACCCCAATTCTTGACTTCTGTGCACTTTCAGGCTCAACACCACATGGAAGCTGCCAAGGCTTGAGGCTTGCACCCACTCAAGCCACAGCATGGCCTCTACATTGGCCCCTTTCATCCATGGCTGGAGTGGCTGGATCACAGGCCACCAAGTCACTAGGTTGCACACAGCACAGGAACCCTGGGCCTAGTCCATGAAACTATTTTTTCCTCCTAGGCCTCCAGGCTTGTGATGGGAGGGGCTGCCATGAAGATCTCTAACATGCCCTGGAGACATTTTCCCCATTGTCTTAGAGATTAAAATTTGTCTCCTCATTACTTATGCAAATTTCTGCAGTCTTGGATTTCTCCTCAGAAAATAAATAACCCGGTTATTTTTATGGTAGTAATTAACGACTCACTTTTGTGTACTATTAGCCCCTGTGACAATTTTATCAAGGTTATTGGCTCCTTTCTAGTAAACTGCATGTCTGCACATTCATCCAAATTTTGTTTGCAGTTCCAGGGACTGAGGGACACGAACTTTGCAAGTTCATCCGATCAGTCCAGGAGCTTATGGATCTGGGATTGAGAACACCTATTCTGCAAACACTAAATAACTAACATCATTTTAATTTCTTCTGATGCTCTTTTTTTTCTGTTTCCTTATAGAAAAATTTTAATTTTAATGCTATTTAACCAAGGTTGATCAATGTCAGACCATGTTTTAATAAACAATGTTTGATTCTGTGGTGGTACTCAATGCCAAATCTGTTTGCCCTGTCATTCAGCTTTAGTGCATCTGATGTAAACACTCAAATGGAAATTCAAAATATAAGAATAGTGTATGGAAATAACAGGCTTCTTTGACAAAAAGAACTTTTTGTTTTCTCAACGTGTGTTAACTTGGTGTTTTCATTGATTTACTCCATGACTATGGGCAAATCACTTCACTTCAGGCCTGCTGCTTTTCCTATGAAATGGGAAAACCCTCCCTTTTTGTAACCCAGTGATTGGCACCATGTGTCTGTCTTTGATTCTCAAGAGTTTGAAGGTTCTAAGATTCCTGGGCCTACTACAGGCAAAATACCAATCATACATATTTGACATAATTCACTCTTAGGCAGATTTTATTATGCAAACACTAAAATGATACAACATCAAGTTTGAACATGTAGATTGTAGTTATTGTCTCTCTCCTCCTGCATGTCTCCTTCTGTCTTGGTTAATCTGAAGAAAAACTGTGTTGACAGTTTGAAAAGCAGATACCTGTTTCTAGAGATAGACAAAATGCAGTTGTCCCACACGCTGTGTGGAGTGCAGTAGACACTTGATTAATTTTGGGTTTGTGGCTGGTTAGCTAGTTACAAACCAGTTCTTGGTTCCAGGGATGAATCTTTAGTTTGTATCATTCATTCATTCAGGTCTGTTAGGCTCTGAGCTCATATTGTTGAATTAAAATAAAACCAAACCAAACAAAGCAAAGCAAATGGGCTCTGTCACTGTAGACCTTCCAATTTAGTTCAACACAAATAACAAACAAGCAAATTGCAAATTTTATCAGCATTATGAAAGAAACAAGTTGCCCACAGTAGTCTAATGTTCATAACTTTATTAAAAATGCTCTTATTTATAGTGTGGAAGTGCAATAACACGTTGATATTTAATATCAGACTCTTTAATTCAAACAGAAAAAAAACAATTGTTTTGCACACTGGTTACTTCATGGAATTAACAAAGACAGGATTGTTTTTGCTGCTTTTTGGGGGACCTACTTTAGAAAAATTGTAGATGCTATATAGCATCACAGGAAGTGACAACCTTGATATTAGTGACCAGAGGGAGAAGTGGCTGCAGCTCAAGGGAGGCAGTGAGGAGACGTCAAAATTCCCGAGGAGAAATTGCAAGGGAACTAAATAAGAGAAGGGTAATAAGCAGAGGAGGATTTCGGGAAAAGGCGTTTATGTGAAAAGATTTGAGAGAAATTGGACAGCTGAATTATCATGTGCTTTAAAGAACTGAGAAAAGTTACTGATTACCTTTAAATTTCTCAATTTTTGTTTTGGTGGACATGGCATTACGTACGGGAAAATGGAAACGTGAAAACAGAGGGTGGCAGATAAGAGAAAAAACTCCAATGTACTGAGCACTGCATGTTTAATTTTCATATGATGTTCCTATGCTAGTCCAAACTTCTTATGTAAAAGGCTGCTTTGATCATTTCAAATGATGTTGTTTAGTTTATCAATGCATTACGTGGTTAACCTAATATCCACACTGCCTGTGCTGGCAATATGTGTAGATGTATGGGTGTGTGTTTCTGCGTGTATGTGTGCATGTTTCACACATTTCAACTCTTTCTGAGAGAAGATTTTTTCTGTTTGGTTTGTTATGTCTATTTTTTTTTCCCCAGGAAAGTGCCTGGCATTTAGTAGATGCTCAATAAATACTTGTTGAATTAAAAAACCATGTTCAGTTTATTACCACATTTTAAAAATTAACTTCATGATGTCCTGAATTAATACAAAATATAAACAAACAAACAAATGAAATAAAACCTTATTGGCATAATTAGCGAGAAGTACCAATATAATCCCATTGCCATCTACAGCAGCTAAATCCTGATATTCTGGAAAAATTAACAGCTTTCCTAACCGAGCAGTGCTGAAATAGAGCCTATTACTATTTGTGTCTTCCAGGTGTTACAATGGATTGCAGAGAAATTCAACATCTCTTTTTAGAAAGAAAGGGAATATAAGGTGAGAGGAAACAAGTATGTAGGTAGGAGGCAAGTAAGGGAGTGTGTAATGCACAGGAAAGGCAGCCACCTCCCAAGGGTGTAGGGTAGCATGAGCTAGATCATTTACAGCCTGTCCCACCATTCTATCTCCTGGCCATGCCCACATCTGGGCAACAGCGCAATTGTTTTTCAGAACCTTATTCTATTTGGGGGAGTGGAAATGTTTTGCATCCTTTTAGAAGCTAAAATCCCATCCACCTCCTCTTGACTCACACTCTTACCTTGCATATTCATTCAGAGCTGGGACACCCCAGTAGAAGCTGATGCTGTTTCTGTGTCTTATTTAAAAACTTACACTCTGAATTTCTTTGAGAAAAGAAAGGAATAATCTTTAGAGTAGGGAAACTACTTCTCAGAGCTTGCATCATGGGAACTAGACTATTGAATGGATAGAAAAGACTCAAAAATCCTACAGATCATAAAGGCAAAAAATAAGTTTCCCTCATCTTATAAAAAATAAGTTTCCCTCATCCCTCTTGTTCATCTTTTTGTTCCTGGAACACAGAATAGTGTTAGACACACAATTTGTGCTCAGAAGTTTGTGAATGAAGAATTTCACTCCATAGTTCTCACTCAAGTCTTTGAGTGATGGTGCGGATTGGGGTTAGGTGCATGATGTTGAACGTTTCTCATGTGAAATCACCAGCAAATGTTGAAAAATAATATCATGTGCCTAAAAAATAGCCCTCCAAAATGTTAAGTCACATATAAATGTTAAAATTTTAATCCAGAATTGATGCTTACAATGAAAAAAAATGTATTTTCTATATGTTCTTTTTGGGAGAGAAACTTCTTACCTAGTTTTAACATGAAGACAGAATTGGCTCAATTGTTACTTCCAGAGAGGAAAGGGTTAACATTGATTCTAAGTTTTTCTGTGTCAGCTTTCTTTTTATCTCTACTGGAAGAGTTACTGCCTATAAGCAGCTGGGGTCCTGCCCAAGTTTTCAGTTCAATGATTCATACGAACTCTCATAGTTAGAAGAGGGTTTGGAACTGATTTTGTAATCAGTCTCCTTTCTTTACTAAGCATGGTTGGCAGATAAAGCAGAGTATGCAGAATAAAAGGACAGTGGAAACTTCTGCCCCCTGCTTTCTTCTTCCAGGGAGAATAGTAAGAAAAATATGACATGCCTATTTTTTAAAGCATATTTTCAGAGCCCTTTACAGAAAAGGCCAGAATATATGAGGCTATTTTTTTTGTTTTATTTAAAAAAAACCTCTTCTGTAATCTATCCACTGATAAAAAACAGAGCTCAGGAAAAGATACTGAGAGTTTCCACATTTAGAAAGTCTGGATGAATGAAGATTTAAAAGAGAACAATTAATGTGCTTGTTAGTGCATAATTTTTCTAGTTGCCTCGTCCATCCTCACCTAGTTTTGATGTTTCATGAAGGTAATAAAACCTTAATTTTGGTTTCATTATTAAAATTCGAGATCATTCTGCAGACATATTTTTAGGAAAAGGACAGTCTGTATTCTTGGATAATCCTGCTTTTCTTTAGGGTGTATGCTAAAGGACACACGAAATTGACTTTTTTCTCAAGTTTAAGTTTAAAGGTTCTGTGTGAGTCTCGGATATCTTGGATTTTACATATATATATATATATATTCTTATTATTATTTGGGGTTCCTGGGGACAAAATAATGAGTACACAAAGAGAATAATTTAAGTTGTTGTATATTATTATATGTTGTCTTTCTCTTTTCCAATATTATTTATTATTTATTATTATTTTTATATTAATTATTATTTATTTTTCTATGTTCATATCTATTTCTATATTCTTCATTTTATTATAGAAATATCATCTATGTATGCAAAAGTACAATATGGTGACTTCTGAATGTCTCACAAATAATAAAGATTACTTAAAATATTCAATTTTCAAAGATAAATATTCAGTCCTTTTAAGTTTCCCTTTTGTCTCTAGCTAGCCTAGCCTTTCAAAGACTTTTGAATAAAATCAATTACAGCGCTATGTCATATCCATGGCAGCCTGGCTCTGAAGCATGCTGCAACTTCAGCAGCTGCCAGCCAGCACAAGAATCCAATCATGTGCTGTTCTAGAGACAGTGGAAATATGTATATTGTAGGTTTCTCTCTCTACTACCTTAGTTCAAATTAAAGCTTCTACAGGGTTAGGGAGATTTTAGATTCAAGTTTAACAAGAACCAAGATGGATAGTAGGATCTAAATGTAGTAAGTTAGATTTCAGCCCAGGGCTGCAGCCCAGAGTGGGAAACGGACAGACGATTAAGCAGAAGCTCAGACATATGAATTGGGTGCATATGGAAGGGTTGTGTGTGCATGCGTGTGTGTGTGTGTGTGTGTGTGTGGTGGCAGGGGACAAGACTGGAGAGGAGAGTTGTAGGTGAGAGACACACTCATATCTAGGCAGCAAGATTTAATTATACCCTGCTACTATACATTAATGTGCCTGAGCCTATTGGAATGCAGACTGCCATGGCAAAGACTGGCCCCGTATCTGAGCTGAGCAAAGCCTGAAGGTTTAATAAAGGTAATGCCCACAGATGAGAGGAGCTGAAGAAGTTAGGCACAACTGGCCCATCTTGGAAACAACCCAAGTTAAAGCCTATGAGCTGAGAATGTGTGTCTTCAATGCATATGAAAATGACTTTTCTCCACTCATCATTGGTTTTGGTAGCCTTCAACCCACTCCATACAATCAAGTCATATATAAATATTGTAACTATTCCTAGCATGATAGAACATAAACCATGATAGTGCATGGAACAAAGAAGCCCACATTTGGTTGCATTTGTTTTGTGGCAGTGTAAGGAGTACAGGATTTTCATCCATATAGAAGCTAAAACTCATTATATACCATGAATGCCATCTCATAGAGGTGCTCACTGTTACTTCAGCTTATATTCTGCTAATTATGAAGATTACTTTATTTATATTGGATGTTGTTGTTTATACTTTTTGATAGTCCTGATAAGTCTAGCATGCTCCAAAGAAAACAGAGCTCTACTTTTCCACTGAGACTTCTGATTGGCACAAATTCCATTTTCTCTTCTTGGTCAGGTAGAAAAAACACATTTCATAGCATCCCTTGAAGTTAGGTTGGTGCAGTATGACTGAGTTTGGCCAAAGGATGTGGGTAGAAGTGATGTATGTAATTCCCAACCTGGGAATAAGACCACGTATGAGACCCTCCTCACTTTCTCCCACATAGGAATGTCAAAAAATGAAAGAAGCTTGGATCACTGAGCCAATATAACTACTGTGTGATTAAGAAATACACTTTTGTGTGATAAACTACTCAGATTTGGTTGGTTTAGCCTATCCTAGGGTCAAAAGGGTTAATCTCATCTTTTAATGGGGAGATATGCAAATTTGTGGAGGTCCCTACATAAGGAAAATCCATGACAGAGAAGGGGCAGTTAGTTACACATATTCTTTGAGATTAACCGGAAAACAAGTGGAAGCTAACAGCTTCCACTTCCCTAGTTCATTATTTGTTTATTTTTGCACAACATATTACCCCAGACTTAGTGGCTAAAAACAAGAAACCCTTGCTATTTCTAGTTTCTGTGAGTCAGTATCTGGCAGTGGCTTAGCTAGTTTTCTTAGCTAGGTAGCTCAGGGTCTCAAATGGAATTACAATCCAAATGCCAGTCAGGACTGCAGTCACCTAGAGGCTTCACTGAGGCTGGAGGATTTGATTCCACAGAAGGTTGACTTACATGGCTGCTGACTGCAAGTCCTGATTTATCACCAATGGAACCGAGGACCATTACAACATTGCAGTGAATTTCATCCACAGTGAGGGATCCAAGAGAGACAGAGGCATACTCCACCATGTCTTTTATAAACTATTCTTGGAAGTGACGTATCATACATGATACAATTCTGACTCTAACTTCCTTGAGTTTGGTTTGAATTTCACAGGTTAAGGACATGGTCTTTTACAAGGCTGTCCTCAACTTCAGACACCAGCTGTAAACTTTGGGGAATCCCAGGCCATCTGCACCTCTGATCAACTGCCTACCAGTTTGGGGGTTCTCACTAATTTCTCACATTCAATTATTCGCTAGAAGGGCTCATAGAGGTCAGGACAGCACTTTACTTGTGATCATAGTTTTAATATTAAAAACACAAATCAGAATCAATCAAATGAAGAGATACATAAGGCAACATGTAGAAGAGTCCAAAATGCAAAGCTCCCAAGTCCTCAGGACATGTCACTCTATAGCACATCCTTGTGTATCCCTAACCAGCGAGCTCACCTGAGCTTCCTTGGTCTCCAGGGTTTTATTATTAAGGTTTCATTATAAAGGCTTGTTTGATTGAACCATTGGTCACATGACTAAATTACATCTCAGCCTTTCTTTTCCTCCCAGGAGTTCAGACTGATGTTGTATGGCTTACAGTTCCAACTCTCTAATCACATGGTTGAGTTTGCTGGCATAGCCACCCCCCATCATGAACCTATCTAGGAGCCTACCATAAGACACCTGGTGAGTGTAGGCTCAGGTGTGGTCTGAGGGTCCCCCATGAATGACAGACAGTCCAATCACTTGGGAATTTCCAAGGCTTTAGAACTTCCTTCCAAGGAACTAGAGATAAAGGCCAGCAAAATTCTTTATTATACAATAGCATACTTCTGCCATATTCTGTTTTCGTACAGACCAACCCTAATACAACTGTGGGAGGTGACTATCCAAGAGTGCAAACACAAAAAGTCAAGAGTCATTGGAGCCATCTTAGAGGCTGCCTACTATGCTTATATAAACAAAATTAAAATATTCATGGATTATACATGGATTTCTTACATAGTATTATTGGAATTATTAAATCATTTTTCACATAGCAACTATTCAATAAATAATTTGGGGTATAACTTAAAATAGTAATGTAAAAAGTTAAAATATAATTATTTTCATTTTGATAAATGAATTATAATGTTTAGTTAAAAATTAATATTAATTCCACTTAGTTAAAAAATACCAGTACTTATGAAAGAATTAATAGAAATGTGAATTTCTACTGATTGGGCAAAGTTTTAAAATCAATATTACATTGAATACAAGTCAGGAAAAAAGTATTTAGCAAAAAAGCTTTGTAATCCATTCCAAGATAATGAAAGAGAAACAAAGACTGTCATTGATAAGAAAACAAAACAAAAATACAATAACGCAAATAAACCAGAAACTTTTCTTTCATTTGTCCTTATTTTTAGATCCAAATGACTGAGTTAAGGGAAATCGTTCTCCTTAATGCAATCAATTTTCTTTCCTTTCTAATTTGGCAGAGAAATTAACTTAAGTATAATCTTTCCACTTAATTGCAAAGTAACAAGACTTAAAGAAAGTTTAAGAGCAGCTAGAATTAATCTTTAACCAAAGTTAAAATAGCAACTCAGTCATGTGGCTCAATAATTAATGAATGCAGTATATTTAAATAAGTGTGGTATCTATTTCTTTAATCATGAATTTAAACCAAATGACCTTGGATGTTATCATATCACATACTTAAAAAATTTAACTAAGTATGTCTTGTCTGAAAGTTAAACATGCATATTTAACATATTCTATTTTGTATTCACATATTTTTGTAGTCATCTGAACTAAATATTTTCTCTCTGGAGTTTAATAGTTCAAACCTTTGCTTAATTCTGTTGGCTTGTTTTTAATAAGTAGGCTTTAAAAATGTCCTAAAGAACCAGAAAAAGAGTATGCTCTAGAAGTTATTTCTTACCTTCACCTTTTTAAATGAATAACAGAAGTATTTGAAAGTGAAAACAGCATATTTTTGCCTTTTCCTTGGTTCAATAAAAGAAAATACACAATAGGAATTTCTCAAGAAGTACAACTTTATGAATTTGGGTTTCTTTTTTAAGGGAGTTATCTAAAAATGTAACCTAGCTTATTTTTAAATCAGCTTGGATTAAATCTTGGCAATTACCGACAGCACAGATGAAATAAGGATAGAAGACCTTAGGGGACTAGCAGGGCTTACAAGAATCATTTTTATTTATCTATAAGAAGACAAAGACCAAGGGTATGTTAAAGTAAATCAAGCAAGCAGTGGAAAAACCAGATTATTATGACTTGATGACAAAGAGGCATTTTCTTGCTTGGATATTCAGATAACAGATTATGAGGTCCCATGAAAACCGGACTCATGTATCAAAGCTTCTCACTTTAAGTGTAGTCACTCAGCTGTTTGGATTTAGTAGATTCTGAGATATATTGCTATATATCTCTCCAAGATTTTATTGCCAGAGATATAAAGAAATTCAAGTCTAGTCCAAGAATTTACAAATCTGTGACAAAAATCTCTATATCTTTCATCAGTTTTTATTCTGATGAAATCTAAGAGTCTTCCCAGAAGATAGATTGGTCCACAAGTGCATGATGTCATGAATAGCAGTAGAGTTGACAGGAAATCGAGTAGATCTGAAAACATCTTTAAAAGACATCTCATCTCTGGGCAAGAGAGCTACGTTCAGAAGAGTGATTTAAGGGAAGGTTTCTGGGCCAGAACTCTGATCATTTTTAAAAATTATTAAAAAGCAGCAACAACCATATTTTGATCACCTGCCATAGATAAGGCTGTATGCTCTGCTTAATAAAGAAATAAAATACATTATTTTTTACTTTCAAGACATGTAAACAGTACACGGAAGGACGACTCATGAGTAAAAATAGTTAAAAACAAAGTGAAGATCAGTGGACATGTCACTAGCCTGTGTGAGGTTAAAGTCTGAGTAAGTTTACAGGCAAAGGGATTTCTGAAGTAAGGAAGGAGAGTTAGCTGAATAAAGAGGGGACAGAGAGATAATGTTTATGCCAGTTAGGTTGGAACAAAGAACTCTGAAGGTGAGTAGCGCCAAGACTGCAAACGTAGGTTTGGGAGCAATTGTAGAAGATGTGAATAAAAAGTGAAGGAAAAGTCTTTTTAACTTTAGACTGGAGTTTTCAAAGGTGAGTATTTCAGAAAGATTAATAAATTGTGACCTTCAGAACGAACTGCAAGCTAACAAATAGATGTACAGAAAATAGGAAGTTAATGAAGTAATTTTAGATCAAAAGAATCTAAATTTTTAAGAAGGAAATCATGGGCAATTGCTAATATTTGACTGTTTTGACCCCTGTAAATAGACACTTTGTATGGTTCTATCTAATAAGGTGAAGAATCAGTAAAATTTAATATTTGAAGAAAATATATGTAGGTAACTTGGAAAAAGATGTTACCATAAACAGAAACAAGAAAAGTGAGGGCCAGGCACAATGACTCATGCCTCTAATTTTAGCACTTTGGGAGGCCAAGGTGGGGAGAGGATATCTGGAGTGCAGGAGTTTGAGACGAGCCTGGGCAACATAGGAAGACCCCTGTCTCTAAAATAAAATAAAATAAATAATAACAGCCGGGCATGGTGGCACATGCCTGTAATCCCAGCTACTGGGAGGCTGAGGTGAAAGGCTTGCTTGACCCTGGGAGGCAGAGGTTGCAGTGAGCCGAGATTACACCACTGCCCTCCAACCTGGGCAACAGTGAGATCTCGTCTCACAAAATAAAATTAAGAAGAAAAAAGAAAATAAAATAAAAGGAAAGAAAAGAAAAGTTAGGGAAGCCAAGTGGTAGATGAGACCAAGCATAGACCTGGGTTCATATTTTTTTTTTTTTTTTGAGACAGAGTCTCGTTCTGTTGCCCAGGCTGGAGTGCAGTGCAGTGCTCTGCCTCCCAGGTTCGAGCAATTCTCCTGCCTCAGCCTCCTGAGTAGCTGAGATTACAGGCCCGGGCCACCACGCTTGGCTAATTTTTGTATTTTTAGTAGAGACGGGGTTTCACTATGTTGGCCATGCTGGTCTCAAACTCCTGACCTCATGATCCACCCACCTTGGCCTCCCAAAGTGCTAGGATTACAGGTGTGGTGAAGAGTTCAGTGTTAAACATACTGTATTTTAAGTGACAAGTAGAAATGTGTCCATTGGTGGCTAAAGATGCAGGACTGGAGTTCAGGCAAAGTCAAGAATGAAAATGTGGACTTGGAAATTCACCCTACAGGAAGTAGCCTTTGAGGACAGGAGAAGAAGGAACAGGATCTCTGAGGAAGGGAGAATAGGATGAGAAAATAATAAGATCAAAGAAACTCATTTTAAAAGTGAGGAGGCAGATGGCCTAGTCTTTGGAAATAGAAGAGGAAATGAAGTAATTCAGTGGGATCACACATAGTGTGGAGTGAGCACCAGCCATCGGACTGAATGATCAGGAGATGATTCATAATCTGGGGAAGCCAGTTCAGTAGTACAGAGAGGGTGAAGCCAGACTTTTTAGGAAAAAGGAGGCCATGGATAAAGGTTTTCACGGCTTTGGCCATAGAAGAAGAGGACCGTACTGTGCTATGAATTTGGCCAGTTAATAGAAGTAAAGTGCAGTGCACTTCATGACTTCCATTCCCAAAGAAGGATGAGGGGTTATTGCTTTATTTTTGTGCATGTTTAGACTTCTCCATGACATCCAAAATCTTCTCCCTTAGAGCACTCCAGAATATAAACATATAAAACTGTCTTAAGGCGGTTTCAACTTACAATTAAGAATGAGAGCCATGTTTATCATTTTGGGGTTAATTGTGTTCCTGCGAATTCCCACCCCAACCTGAGCTGCCAGGCTTAAAGCATTCACACCCAGACACAGGGCCTGTGGGGCGGTTTGCATGGGGCAAGACTGCCAGCACCCTTGATCAAAGGTGGAGATAAGCCTACCAGAGACTGGCACATGCAGCTGTGGCCTGCAGGGAGCTCCTCTTGCTCCAGGTTTTTCTTTGACTAGAGCAGCAGAACTTTAGTCAAATGCGATTCATTGCAATAATTGTTAGAGTAAAAACATTATAACTTTTATAAATTTGGAAAGGAGAAAAGAAAACTTTATTATACAGAATCACAATCTGTAAGGTGGCCATTCTGCAAGCTAGCAAGTGTGTCTCCAGACAAAACTAGAGATAGGCATTTTGAAGGAGGAGGTGTTGGGGTAGGAGTTTTCTGTTGAAGGGGTTGGCTAAACATATATTTAACTGGTCATGAAGGGGTTATGAATATATATGAATGTGATCTTGACACATGTGCATTGAATAAACATGTATGTAACATATTACCTATGTTTACTTTGGGATGGAGACTAATTATCTAAATGTATTATAATTAGGTACTATATATTAAAAGGTCTTTTTAGGACATGAAGGCACACAAGTGTGCAATGTCTGTAAACCAGCTGGAACTAGTCTACAGTTGCTGCATTTGTCATTAGGAGAAAGTTATTGAAATGAGTCTCATGTCTAATTAAAACTGTAGTTATGGCTAATGAAACAGGAGTTTAGTTAGTATCTTGCGGAGCTGTAAATTGCTTAATATGGTTTATTTCTAGGCTAATGTTTAGTTATTAGAGAAAAACAAAATTCTTGGCAGTTAGAATATAGTTTATTTGTTAAGTGTAAGGGATATATGACTTAATCCTTGCCTCACCTGGCCTTAAGTTTTGTCTATAATTTAGTATTTTATTGTCACAAAGAGTCTGTTTTGTTTATGATTTTCCTTTTAACATTAATGTTGGTTGTGTCTAAATTATAAAAGGAAAGGTGTACATCAAGGAATGTGTGATCTCTTGTCTCATTATGGCAGGAAACCATATTTTAAGGTTTTGGGGGATCTTTTTGGCCAAGGGGTATCTGTTTAATTGATTGGGGGCTCAGGATTTTATTTTAAGTTTACACTACCATGACTCAATAAATGATCTTATTAATTCCAATTTATACAATTTCTTTCTAAGTCATTCTCATATTTTTGTTTCTGTGAGGTGTTATTTCCATTTTTATCTTTTATGTATATTTTATATATATGTTTTTTATTCATTTAGTTGCTGAAAACCACTTTGAGAAGATTCATTATAGGAGAAACTACATCAGCACCATGTGAAAATTACAAATAAAACTCATTACAATATGAAGAATGTAATAATAAGAAGAAATTTTTTATGAGTAAAACATCAATCAGATCACATTCACATTGCCATATTCAACTGTACATTGAATCCTTAGGTAATTTAAATATTTCAGAGATTATAATGCTAGACAACATTTTCTTAAATTATTTTTTCTTAATTTTGAGATGATCACATTTGTAGCTTTAATATTGAACTAGACTTTTAATTTAGAATCAGATTAAACTTTAATATTGCATTAGTAGAGATTTCCTCTAGTAGCCAGCAAATGGAAATAAGATTCTATATCCTTTTTTATTTTATGCATAACACTCATTGTTAAACCCACGAACTAGACTTCTGTACACCCTGCCTGTTGTGATCCACAGTGTCATGGAAGGGCCTTAGAAAAAGCATGCACCAGAGCTGGGAGGAGTGGAAGAAAAACAGAAGAGCACTCTACTACATGCTTATATTAATTGCATTTTTAAAAAGACAGTTTGTTTTTGAAGTTCTTAGTAGTTATTTCTGATTTTCCAGAAAGTTACTGCTAACTCCTCAATCTTGCCAGCATTTCTTATTCCCAATAGGTTATTCATTTGTTAACTTAATTGATGAATAAAGAAAGTGCTGCATAAAGGACATAGATTTAACATTTTCTTCACATAAAAATGAAGGGGTTAAGGACATGACATTTAGCATGAATAAAAACACTAGAGTCTACTGTTGTGAAGAGAAATATGGAAGCAGAGTTCAGATGTGAAAAAATTGCCTCTGGTCCTCAAAGAATTAATCTAAAGGCCTATGCAGGATACATCGGTATACCCCAAAGTCACAGAAATATGTATCTAGAAAAATACAATTTGAAATGAACAGAAAATGAACACAGTTTCCATGGGAATATGTGAGCCTCTAATCATAGCAGTGCCATTCAGCCAACAGAATCTACTGAGTGCCAGCTGCTGTTCTGGGCACTGGGGAGAGGGAAGTGGGAAGTCTCTGTTCTCATGGGATGTAACATATATACCTCTATTCCTCCTTCTGTGTGCCAAGCTCTGTGCAAAGACTGTGATATGGAGAGGCATCGTCTTAGCCTTAACATCAAAGCCTCAGAAGAAGACAGACTCCTAAATCTTCAAATACCAGCAATAATACAGTGTACTAAGTAGAAAATCCCTTGGTCAGATAATAAGTTATTGGAGGGTGAGATTTATTATAGAAAGACTACTGACTTAAATAAAGCCTGTGAAAATGCTTTAGCTAAAAGCCTGGATTCTCAGAAAATGCACATGGCACCAAGAAATTAAACTTAACTCTTTTTATTGTCTCAGTTTTGAGGTTGGCAAAGCCAAGAACAATGGATGGCGAGTACCCTTGTATCATAAAAATCTTGTTAGAGCAGCTATGCAGGACTTATTTATACTTCCCATTGGATAGTGTTGGTTCAGCCATTTTGAATCAATCCATTTTTTAATGTATTTGTTCCATATTTTAAAAAGCCCTCTAGAATAATGAATAGAGATAATCAATAATAATAATAATAATGAATAAGTTTTACAGCCCATGCTTGATTACAGGAATATTCTTCTGCTCATGGTATGAATGTCAAGTAAATAGTGTCTTTTAATAGTATTGCTGTAATAAACATTAGTTTTGCTTCATCGTTTTGTACATAACCAAGGTGCTACTTACTGCCAGAAAAGAGGTTGATAAACCATCCAGTCTAGTCTTTATTACTGGGTCATCCTGTTTTGTTCAAGTGGTCATTCACCAATCTCTTTAGTGGGACATAAATGTCTCCCAGAGTCTTTTGCAGTGTGTGTCAAAGAGGAGGCCTAGCATCATAAAACCATTTCTCTGACCTTTCCTTCGGCGCACTTCAAACAAATCCTTTAAACCGCGTTTGATCTCTTATTCTGGTAAAGTTTTGCAAGCCAAATAAAAATACAACTATGCTAATTTTACAAAGGCATTTGTAGTCATTACTTAGTCCTTACAATTATTTTAGAAAACAAAACATGTGTCTTGGTTACAAGAAACAGCTGCCACCCGAAAAGGAAGAGCACGATGCTGCTTTGAGCTCTTGGCATCAGATCAAGGCTTTCATTTTTTCCCCCCAGCTTTCCTCATGGAATTAAAACAACAGGATGAAGAGCACTGTAAAATAAATATTTTTCATCAGATTTTATTATTTATTATTTATTTTTATTATTATTTTTTTGAGACGGAGTCTTTCTCCATCGCCAGGCTGGAGTGCAGTGGTGCAATCTCGGCTCACTGCAAACTCTGCCTCCCAGGTTCAAGCAATTCTCCTGCCTTAGGCTCCTGAGTATCTGGGACTACAGGCTCATGCCACCACGCCCAGCTAATTTTTTTTATTTTTTATTTTTTAGAAGAGACGGGGTTTCACCATGTTGGCCGGGATGGTCTCAATCTCTTGACCTCGTGATCTGCTTGCCTCGGCCTCCCAAAGGGCTGGAATTACAGGTGTGAGCCCACGCACCCGGCCTAGATTTTAAATGGATATACTAGTATAAATCCACAGACAAATGTTTATTTGGTCAGTGTTACCTTTGGTTTCTTATTTTGTACATGGTGCTTTTGACTGGGATTGCTACTAATGTACTATATCAGGTCTAGGTGAGAAATAGCCGAGTCAGCAAGGTTAAAGGAGAGCCATTCATAAGCTAACATACCTGAAAAAAACAGTCTTTGTGCTCTGTAGC
Organism: Sapajus apella; assembly: GCF_009761245.1. Lineage (NCBI taxonomy): Eukaryota > Metazoa > Chordata > Mammalia > Primates > Cebidae > Sapajus > Sapajus apella. The sequence goes on along the minus strand of NW_022436972.1, from coordinate 12,213,108 downwards.
ATAGGGGTTCTCAAGCTGTTTCATGTACCACTGAGGTTCCTTGACACTGTTCCAAGGGGTATGCAAGGTCCAAGCTATTTTCATAACAACACTAGGGTGTTATTTGCCTCCAGCAATGTGTTGGCATTTGTACTGAGTGGGCAAAAGTAACAGAGGGCAAAACCCCTGGTGTCTTAGCATATATCAACACAGTACACCAAACAATACTAGTAGTCATTATGTAGATATATATTTTTACCACAACCACACTTGCTGTTAAGAATATCATTGATGAAACTGTATAAAATGTTAATTTTGTTGTCGTAATTTTTTTTATTATACTTTAAGTTCTGGGGTACATGTGCAGATCGTGCAGGTTTGTTGCATAGGTATACACGTGCCATGGTGGTGGTTTGCTGCACCCATCACCCCATCATCTACATTAGGTATTTCTCCTAATGCTATCCTTCCCCAATCGCCCCACCCCCCTGCTATTTCTTCCGTAGCCTCCCACTCCCCCAGGCCCCAGTGTGTGGTGTTCCCCTCCCTGTGTCCATGTGTTCTTGTAACCAGGTTTTTTCTTGGGTGCTGGTGAGGCACAGCTCCTCCAAGAGAATGTTGTAGGTTTTGGTTTCCGTCCTCTTAAGGATAAGGGAAGGGACCACTGCAGGTGTGCAGTAAGCTCGTAACAGTAAACATTGGACCCAAGAAGTGTTGCAGAAAGGTGATTTTATTTAGGTAGAGAAAAGAAAAGGAGAAGAAGAGAAAGACTTCCACGAAGAGCGTGGAAGGGGATTCTAGAGGGGAAATCCGACCAGGTGTGTGGACACGGACTTTTATCCTGGCAGGAACCCCCACCTCCTCGAAGACCCTGGGCCAATGAAAGGAGTTCCTTAGAACTTCCGCTGGAGTGATTGACTTTTAGTTTCTTTCCGCGCCTGCGAAATTCAAACATAAACCGTTACATCTCCCAGATGGAGAGAGATGGGAGGGGGGCATGGCGCTGGGAAATTCTTGCCCTTAAAACTACGCTGCCTTTTGGACCAGGTAAGAGAATACATTCCTTCATTCCCCCCTTTGAACAGGAAAATTTAACTTTTGTTGGAATAGGGGCGTTGATTCTCTTTAACTACTTGCTGCTGAAATGAGGCATAGAAGGGGCCCTGAAGTTAAAGTTTCCTTCAGAGGGGAGCCTTTTAGGGGTACAGGTTGATTTAGAGGTCCATGATAGAGCTTACAAGCCAAGGACATCCAGGGTTCCAGTGGCAGAATTATTTGTGACCTTATGGTTTTACAAGAAACGAATGTGACAAGGTGGTTGCAGCTGAGAGGCCCGAATGGTTATAAACGAGCCTAGGAGAGAACAGAGCCAGGTTCTTGAAGGTCTTTAGCCCTGTGTTTGATTGATTTCTGAGTTTTATGTTTAAAACAACACTTAACTAGTTTATAAAATAACAGTATTTTTCCTAGAAAGAAACAGGTTTCCCTCATCTCTGTTGTTAACCGATTTAGGGGCCTTTTATTTTTAAAGCTATGGCAGCTAAAGAATTAAGCTGGTTTGCAGAGAGAGCTGCCTTTTGCAGAGAGAATTAGGAACATTTTTATGTTATATTTAACTTCGGAGATAGCTCGTAGTAACTGAATAGAGGTAGTAACTTTCCTAATACCAGCACCAAGTTTTTCTATTATTTGTGGGATAGCAAAGTTGAGGGTTATAGTCCTCTTAATGCCAGGATAAATTAGACTGATGAGGGGTTACTCCTTTGAGGATCTTGTTGGAAAAGCAGATGTAGATCTTTTCATGGCTTGCAGGTGTACAAAGCGTTATTTTCTTGAACTTCAGGCTGCGGAGTGGAGGGTTTATGACTTTCCTCAGGAGGTATCCAAAGCTTCAGCTGAGTGTGATGAATTCATGAGTTAATTCCCACCACCTTAACTGTCGTTGGGGTAGAAAGAATAGCCGAAAATCGTCTTTCCCAAGATGGGCCTAGAGGGGGAGAGATTTAACATGCACCAAGTCTCCAGGGCAGAACAACTCTTTCCCTTTTTCCCTAGGATGTTCTTTAGGCAAAGTCTTGAGAACCTATTAGTACTTAGCCAAGGAGTTTATATTTTTTTATTAGATTTGCTATTTCCTTCTCTAATACAAGATTATTAGTAAGAAAGAGCCATCCATAAAGCATTTTATAAGGACTGAGTCCTATTTTCTGAGGAGAGCTCTGAGCTCTTAAGAATGCTATTCGTAATAGAGAAGGCCACGAGAGGTGGGTTTCCTGAGCCAGTTTTTTTAGGTGATTCTTAAGAATTTTATTTATTTATTTTTTTACTTTCCCTGAGGACTGAGGCCTCCAAGCACAGTGGAGATGATACTGTATCCCTAGAGCCTTGGAAATTTCTTGGGTTACTGCAGCTTTGAAGGCAGGACCGTTATTGCTTTGAAGACAGCAAGGGAGTTTAAATCTAGAGATTATTTTATTAATCAGGACTTTTATAACTTCTTGGGCTTTCTCTGTTCTATAGGGGAAAGCCTTAACCCAGTTTGTATAAGTATCTACACATACTAGCAGATATTGATGTCCCCGAGACTTAGGCATATGGGTAAAGTCCATCTGCCGGTCTTCACCTGGGTAATGTCCAGCTGGTTGTTCACCAGGGGGAGTTTTGCAATGTGCCAAAGGATTATTTGTTTGACATACTTCACATCCTTTGACTATTTATTTGTTGGACAGCCTTGAAGAGACCTTTGTCTGTAAATATAGATTTGGCCATTTGATGTGTATTTTTTATACCCATATGGAAGGTTTGATGCACAGTTTTAAGTACCTTCCACCAGCTGGCGGCAGGTAGAAGCACTTTTCCCTCCTTGGTGGCTAACCATCCTGAAGGAAGAAGATTGTGTCCCTGGGAGATTGCCTACTTTACTTCTTTTGATGAGCATTGAGGTTTAGCTCCCTGGAGTGGGTTTTCCCATATTAAAGATCCTTCCATAAATGCTTGTCTAGCTGCCCTTTTAGCCTCTAGGTCAGCTTGCCTCTAGGTGATTGCCCTTGGCTACTTTTTATTTCCTTTTTGGTGGCCCTATCAGTGTAAGATTGCTACTTTTTTTTGGTTTTTGGACAGCTCGTAGTTAGTTTAAAATTTCCTTGTGATATTTCATGGGAGTTCCTGCCAAGGTTAGGAACTCTCTTTCCTTCCATATAGCAGCATGAGCATGCAGAACCAGATAAGCATATTTGGAATCTGTATATACGTTTACTTTTTTTTCCTTTTTCTAATTTCAGAGCTTGGGTGAGGGCTATTAGTTCTGCCAGCTGGGCACTAGCACCAGGTGAAAGGGAACTGCTTTCAAGCACTGTTTGATCACTGACTACTGCATATCCTGCTTTTTGAACTTCATTTTCCACAAAGGAACTTCCGTCAGTGTAAAGGTTAAGGTTAGGGTTGGCTAGAGGAGTATTTAAGAGGTTCTCTTGAGCAGTATAGTTCTGAGCTGTAATCTGCTGACAATCATGCTCTGTGTCTGCTCCTATCTCAGGGAGGAAAGTAGCTGGGTTGAGGACTGCACATGTGCACAGCTGAAGTACAGGCCCTTTGAGCATTAAGGCCTGATATTTGAGGAGATGATTGTTAGCCATAAGCCTCCTTTAGAGGCTAGAATTCCAGCTACATTATGTGAAGTCTATACAGTTAGATCTTTCCCTTGCACTATTTTAACTGCCTTTGAGACCAGTATAGGCACCGTGGCTACGACTTGTAAGCAGTGTGGCCAGCCTTTTGCTACTGAATTAATTTCCTTACTTAGGTATGCCACCGGAAGTGGTGTGGCTTTCCGAGTCTGGGTGAGAACTCCCAGTGCCACTCCTGACTTCTCTGTAACATATAGGGAGAGGTCGTTCCCTATAGGAAGGCTTAGAGCTGGAGCCTGCAGTAGTGACTGCTTCAGGGTCTGAAAGGCTGCCTCAGCTGTGGGGTTCCAGGATACTAAATGGGTATTAGCTTTTTGGGTTTCCTTAGAGCGTACAGAGGTTTTGCTATTTCACCATATTTGGGAATTCAGAATTTGCAAAAATGAGTTATTCCCAAGAATCCCCATAACTGTTTTAAGGTTTTGGGATGGGGGAAGCCCAGTATGGGTTGGAGGCGTCCCTTATTTAGGGCCTGAGTGCCCTTAGACAAGACCGGCCCTAGGTGTTTTACTTCCTGCCTACAAAGTTGGGCCTTCGGTTTTGGAAATTTTATATCCACAGTTGGCAAGGAAGTTTAGGAGGTCCTGAGTGTCCCGCTGACACTGGGTTTCTGAGCTTGCAGCTAAAAGTAAGTCATCCAGATATTGAAGAACCCGAGTACCTGGATGTGAGAAACTATTAAGGTCCTGAACTAGAGCTTGGCTGAACAGGTGGGGGCTGTCTCTAAAGCCCTGAGGTGATACTGTCCAGGTGAGCTGAGAACTCTGGTCTAAAGGGTTTTTAAAGGCAAACAGAAACTGTGAGTTAGGATGTAGTGGTACAGAGAAAAAGGCATCTTTAAGGTCCAGAGCTATAAACAAAACAACTGGCAGTATTTGTTGTCAATAGAATTTGAGACTTCAAGAAAAAAATAGCATGTTGAAAAACTTATAACAAACTAAAAATGTAATTGTTTGTATTGAATAATGAAATGTGGTAACATTTGAGAGCTCCATGCATCTCAGTGAACCAATATTTTACTAGTGACCAATGCATGACGTTACAAAATTGTTCATGAATTAAAGATCCATTTTTTGTTCAAGATAGAAAAAAATGGATTTTTAATGTAATAATATGAAATCTTCATTGATATGGTTTGATTCCTCATTGCAGCTAATGTTTAAGAAGCTACATCTTGCTGTGTTTTGGTGTCATATTAAAGATTATTGGCAATTGTTTCAAGCAGGCTATTAAAATACTCTTATTTACCTTTTCCAACTACAAATCTATGTGAAGCCAGATTTTCTTGATATGCTTTAACCCAACAACAGACCACAATAGATTGAACGTAGAAGCAGATGTAAAATTCAGCTGTCTTCTATTATGTTAGACATTGAAATATTTGCCAGAAATGTGAAATCATGACAATTTTCTCACTGTTTTTTATTTTGGAAAATATAGTTATTTTTCATAAAAACATGTTACTTATGTTAACATTAACGGGTTATTTTTGTTATTTTTAAGAGAATAAATACCTCCTTTTGTGTCAGATTTTACTTCTAATGTAGTAAGTATTTAAAAAAAAAAACGACTTAAACAAAATATCTTTGAGGTCCTCAATAAATTTTAGGAGCATAAAGAGGCCATGGGGCAAAAACATATAAGAGCTGATTTTTTTTTACAGTATTATGTGAGAACAACCAGGAGTAAAACTAAAAATGGAACAAAATGTAACAAATAATACCATGGAGAAAATTGGGAGGGATCATTGTCTGGTGATATGTCAAGGTTGTGTAAATGACTGGAACATGTATTAATACGACATTTTGTCTTTTGTGTTGGGAATTACTGACATCTTAAGGTATAATTTAGATTGTAGAGACATTCGTGTATTATTTAGGAGCATAATTTAAGTGACCCACTATAGCATAGTCTGATATTGTGGAAGCTGGAGCAGGAGTGCATCAATTTGCATGCCTTTTTCACCATATACCAGTTGTGCTGTCACTGGGCAAAGTATGTTATTTTTCCATGTCTCAGCTTCTTTTTATAAAACAGGAATAAAAATTTACTTAAATTACTTCTTAGCTGATTTAATTGTTATATGGATTGAATGAGATAAGAAGTATGACTGTATCATAGTCATTATTTATAAAATATGAAATAAATATAAAATATTTAGGAAATTTATGAAATCTATTATTCTGCTTCTTCCAATCTTACATCTTTTCCCACTTGCAGTATTTCCCTGCCTATTTTCAGTGCCTAATATTGTAGTTGATCACTTAACTGACAACATGGATCCCTTTTCCTAAAATTCTGAAACATTTCTTTTCTAACATCCTAAGTGAGCAGGCAAGTGCAGCACAGGACATGTTTCATATGTCAGTAACTAATGGGAATTTCCAACATGCCGATTTCAATAAAGCAACACCATATGAAATATGCCTAAGAAATAACACACACATCAAACTAATAGCAGAGAGACCGTACTTAATACTTAAATCTTTAAATTTTTCATAATGTTTCTAAATCTTTACAAATAGGGCCTTGAGACTTTTTCTTGGGTTAGAGAATTTTTGGAAATATTCCAGGATTTATAATACTAGAAGAGGAAAATTCTTCGGCAGTGGCAAGGATGAAGAGATTAGCATAACAAATAGGGATTTGTAATGAAGGATTTTCATGTTAGGGTTTACATTAAACTAACGAGGTGCATGTTTACCATGTTTGTGTCTTATTGTTATTTTAGCAGACATTGAAGGAATTAAGGGTCTTTATTGGAATAAATAAACACATTGCTTTATTTTACACCGGAGAAGGTATTAGGAGAGAAAATAATCGGAGGAAAGAATCTTTATGAAATTGACCTTTTGACATCAGTCTGTCAATTTGTCTTGCTTCACAAAATTCGTCCCAAACTAACCTTTCATGCACAAAGTCTTCTGCTACTTTACAGAAAGAAAGAAAGAATGAGATTTTTAAACATTGCAGGGAGAATATACCTGACTTCAGAAATTGATAGTAGAATCTGGGTCAGTTTATTCCATAGACAGGTTGCATTAACACCCATTCAATCCCATAAAGACAAAAAGAGTCTTTAATAAAGCATGCCAGCTGCACAGACGTTTGCTGGCTAAATGTAGATGCAGACAAACATTTATTATTTTATGCTATTAATATATCAGAAGTCATAGAGAGGCCTCTTTCAAAGAGTTCTGTGAAAGAGAACACATAATTCTGTCAAGTGAACATTTTCTTGGATGTTAGATCACTCCTAGATTTCTAAGTAGGGAAATATGAGTATATTCCAATGCCCATGCTTCAATGTTATTATTTAATTATATCTGAATTCCATTCTGGAGGATCAACATTCTTGCCTTAGGTTTAACAACAGTTAATTTTCCTACTGTCCGGTTGATAAAGTATGAGACAGAATTGTATGAGATTTATTATACAACGTTTTCTCTAAGGATTCTAAAATGTTTTGTTGTTAATTGATTATTTTACAGAAGTATGGCCTTTTAAATTCCTTTTGCTTGAGTTTTTCTCCTTACTTTCATTTTTCTATTTGATTTCTCATCTCTCCTTTATTTCTTATTCTTTTTTTGTATATTTCCTTTTTGTTGTTGTTCATTTCCCTCCCCTCTCTTTATATTCATTTATTTACACTTCTCCAATATTGGCCTCTATTTTTGTATCAAATTGCTAGCCAAGTTTTTCTTTCTTTTCCTCTAGTCTATCCATTATAAAAGTACAAGTGGTAGTTAGTTTAGATACAGAAATGCATTACACAGTCAATTTAGGACATCTTCTAAATTACAAGTGAGGGAGATGTTTTAAGTTTGGAAGAATATTAGAAGTCGTTTCATTTGAGTGTCAATGGAAGAAAATTTCTTTCAGGATATGAATAAAGGTAATTTTCTAATTTTCTAACATTTCTTAATAGCATAAACATTTGAATGCTGATTTTTTTTTTTGTATTTGAGATTTCAATCAGCAAATAGTCAAAATGTAGGTATTTTTATATTCCTAGTAACTAATGAGTATTCAAAAAATGTTTGAACTGAATTGTTTGTTGAAGTAAGAAAAGAAATTCCACATTGGCAGTTCTTAAGTACACTGCTATATTGAGGCTCTAGTTCAAGGCTCAAATGCAGATACTTAAGCTCAAATGGAATGATCAATGACTCTCATTGCATAAATAAATAAGCTAGGAATTCCAAACTATTACGTTAGGTACATGCCTATGAAGGTAATGGCCTAAAAATGCTCCATTGCTATTTTCTTGGTCGTTGTTTGTATGTTACATAAAGTGAGTTAAAGAACATTTTCCTGGTTATAATTTTCTGATCACAAAACATTCATTTAAAATGTTTTGTTTTATTTAAAATATTTATAATATTTGAATATATATTTTTAACTCCTTGCTAATGACAGCTCTCAAAATTGTTTTAAGTAAGTTTATGTTTTTAAATTTCCACGTTCTCTAGGATGAGATTATAGAAAACGTTTTGTCACTGAAAATGATGGGCTGAGATAGAAGTTTTATGGAACACCAATGACATTAGCATTTGTAATGTATGTATGGCATCAGAAACAGTTCAATCAGAGAAACAGAATCAGTGAATCAGTAGGAGACATATGTTAAGAGATTTGTCATGAGGAACTGCCTTATGTGACTGTAGGAGGCTGGTTAGGCAAGTCCCACATCTATAGGGCAGGCTGGCAGGAAGTGCAGGGTGGAACTTTGGAACTGAAGCTGCCATCCATAGCTTCTGGTGGAATTTCTTCTTCAGGGAAGCCTCGGCTTTGCTTTTATGGACTTTCAACTGACTGACTAAGGGCCACCCAAATTATTTGATTATCTCCCTTCCTTAAAGTCAACAAATTATGGACTTTAATCACATCTACAAAGTATCTTCACAGCAATGACTAGATTGTTTCATTGATAGCTAGCTGGCATGGTAGCCTAGTCAAGTAGACATCTCAAAAGACCATTATATCCAGAAACACTTCAGATCATGTTTAGCAATTTCTCTCCCCCAATTGTTTAGTACCTTTTAATGTTTTGTTTTGTTCTGCTTTTCTGTGTTGATTTAAAACACAGGCATCCTTTCCAGCAAAGCTTATTTTTTTCCAGTTAAAGACAGTTGTTGAAAGCCTGATTATTCTGCTCATGATACAGCTAAATAATAGGATCATTAGTTTAGAACATCGTTAAATCCCTACTGAAGCCCTATGTCCTCTTAGGCATTTTCAAGTTGAGCTAAATAGAATGATTTTTCTTGGGCCTCGTCGTCTAAGAAAAAAGTATAAATAAATATCTAAAGTTAATAAAGAAATAAAACATATCTCTTGTTTTTGCAAAAGGACTTATGCAGTTTTTTGAAGCATAAATTAAGAAAGACCTATATTTATTATATGTTCCTAGGAAGCATCTTGAGTTTACATTGTAAGTGACCATCTAAAATTAATCAGTCCCCAAGCTTTAGTGAAGATTTATAATATACAGAACTTACCTCAAGACATTTGGGAATTTACAGACTAACTGAGATAGATAGATCATACTCATTTGAAAGATAAGAATGAATTCAAAGGCATACACATGCACACAAATACAAGAACAGGTTTCTCATGCCAGTTTGAGGCAGTATTTGCAGCACCATGGTAAAAGTTGAATGGCATCACACTAAGTAATGCAAATAGATTCAGAGGTTTTTGTTTGTTTTCTTCTACAAAGCATGTATGTCCCTCATTGCAACCCTGGAACAGTTTATCATAAATATTATTACATCCGTTAGTGGCAAGAATTATGCAAGAGAGGAAGCCCAAAACGCCCATCCACAATCAATGTCAGCTAATCATATACAAAATCAGGACAAAAATCTACACCAGTAGCATTTGTACCACATTTTATTTGAAATCAGAATTTGAGAGAGTCTTAATCAGTAGTTATACACAATGAATCTATAGTCTATGTCAATTCAAGTAAACACTTTTTATTAGAGCAGTTACTGATGCCCAGTGCTTCACAAATCACACTCTGTTTCATATTTAATTTGCTCCCAACAGCCTCAATACACACACACACACACACACACACACACACACACACACACACACACAC